>NC_088406.1:23630171-23852671 GCF_034236695.1 Oncorhynchus nerka | reverse complement strand
TTAAGCCCTTCACAACCCCACTGCAAACCCCTGGAAGCAGAGGAGGAGCCCTATCCCCCATGCCCCACATAACAGAGCTTTGCTCTTTCCCCAGTTTACCTTAGCTGATGAAGCTCCCTCGTACACCTTCAGACTGGTCTCTAGTTCCTGCATATCTTGCCCATCCCTGACCATCACAGAAACATCATCTGCATATGCTGAGACTGCTATTCCTGTCACCACATCCATGCCTGTCCAGCACACTCCCCGCAGTCTCCTGCGTAGCAGTCCTAAAAAAGGCTCAATGGCTATTGTGTACAGCTGCCCAGATAGAGGGCATCCTTGTCTAATGCCCCGTCTCACCCAGACTGGCCTACTGAGCCCCCCTCCCACCTTAACCATACATGATGCCCCAGCATACAACAGCTTCACACAGGTCACAAAACTCTTCCCAAACCCAAACACAGACATCACATTAAACAGATACTCATGATCCACTCTATCAAAAGCCTTCTCTTGATCTAAAGAGACCAGTCCAAAGTTCACATTAGAACCTCTCGACAAGTCCAACATGTCCCTAATCAAGAACAAGTTGTCCGTGATTGAGCATCCCGGTACACAATATGTCTGGTCCTTGTGTATTATAGAGTCCAGATGGGACTTCAGTCTGTTAGAGAGGACCTTGGCAAAAATCTTGTAGTCCGCACAGAGTAATGCCACAGGCCTCCAGTTCTTAAGTTCTTAAGTCCCCTTTTTTGGGCAGGAGAGTCAGAGCCGCCCGACGGCAGCTCATCGGCAACTCTCCTACCCCGACGCATTCACTCAACACGCAAAAGAAATCCTGTCCAATTGTTCCCCAGAATTTTTTGTAAAATTCCACTGGAAGACCATCGACCCCGGGTGCACGACCGGGGGACATCTGGGTTACTGCCTCTGCCAGTTCATGTGACAACAGAGGAATGTCCATTTCATCCCTCTGTGCCCGAGAGAGCTTAGGGAGTCCTGCGAACAAGACCTGAGCACACATAGGATCACACATTTCTGCCCTATACAATTCAGTATAAAACTCCACAGTCCGCTCCCGCATCTCCCCCACCACAGAGGTCACCCGCCCATCAGACAGCCATAGACAATGCATACCCTTGGCTTCACTGCTCTGTCTTTCCAAACCAAAGAAGAAGGAGCTGGGAGCATCCATCTCCTTGAGCATGGAGAACCTAGCTCTTACAAGTGCTCCTTTTGCTTTAACCCGGAAAAAACTGCCCAGGTCCCTACGTAATTCGGCTAAGTTAGCCTGGAGGCCTACATTGCCTTGCCCCACCATCTCTACCTCCATCTCACTAATACACCGCTCTAGTTCCCCCAATACTCTCCTAGCCTCTGAGGATGAGAGAGCTGTGTACTCTTGACAGAAAAGCCGAATTTGCACTTTCCCCACATCCCACCATTGACTCAGAGACTCATACTCCTCTCTTCGCTGCCCCCATCTTTCCCAAAAAGTCTGGAAACCTGAGCAAAAAGTGGAATCTTGTAAGAGCTTTACATTGAACTTCCAATAAGATGCCTGCCGGGGCCCTGGTGAAATAGACAGCCGAGCCATGGTTATGTGGTGATCCGAAAACCCCACTGGGAGAATGGTAGCACCCAGCAGCCTATTGCTCTGATTCCTGGACATGTAAAAACGATCAAGTCGAGCTGCACTCACCCTAGCCCCAAAAACCTTCACCCACGTATACTGTCTTGTGTTTCGGATGTTTAGTTCTCCAAACATCCACTAGGTCAAACTGATTAAAGATGTCTCTTAACACTCCCACTGACACTGAATGAGGCTCTTCCCCATTTCTGTCTTTTGTAAAAATCCATTGTACACTTCCAGTCACCTCCGATCACCAGCGTCTCCCCAGGCGCTACTTGTGAGAGTTCCTGTCTAAGACTCCCAAATATAACCCCTCTTTCTCTCCCTGTGTTAGGCGCATACACATTTATAAAGACAAAACACATGTTGTTAATTTCTGCTTTAACAACAAGCAACCTACCCCTACACACCTCCTTTGAGGAGCAAATTTTTACAGCCAGACCCGGTGCAAAAAGGACTGCCACCCCTGCACTAAGATTTGTCCCATGGCTCAACACACTTGCCCCTTTCCACCAGAGCCCCCAATCAACTTCATTCACCACATCACTATGCGTCTCCTGCAGAAACAACACCTGTACTTTTTTTTGTTTTACATATTCACCCAACACACTCCTCTTTCCCGCATCTCTGTCGCCATTTATATTGAGCGAGCCTACCCGAAGAGTCTCCATAAGAAGTGGGAGAAAAGCCAGCAGAGAAATAGACCAATAGCAAAGCTCAAAAAGAAAGAAATTAAACATTTAAACAGTGTCTGAAGGTAAACCTTTACGCACTGTTGTGACCCACTTCCTCAACCTAAACCGTTTCCTGGGTGAGAGGACACCATGCCCCTCATTACTCATAGCATGTTGTACTGATCTTACAAACTTTCTAGGATCAGGAAAAAAAGCCTCAAGATTAACTTTTTTCCCCTTAGTCTCATTCAGGAACCTTGTCAGTTCTCTCAACGTGTACTTAGACCCCTCTGGTTGACTGGCTGTCAGCTCCGGGCCAATTGAAGAGGAGTCTGAAAAAAATAACTCCTCATCCTCTTCCTCAGACTCACTTTCCTCCTCTTCTCTATCTCCCACCCTGACCACCTGCCCTTTCTCTCTGGTTAGGGCCTCACCCACAGCAACAGGCAACATTTCCATGGTGCCTTTGTCCACACCCTTTTTCCTTTTCCTCTTGACACCCTCCTCCTCCCCCCCTAATCTCTTACACTTCCCCACTATACTCTCCTCATCCACTAGAATAACCTGACTAGACGCAGTATCATCTGCACCACCCTCCATAGCATGACTAGGGCCAGCCTCATCTGCACCACCCTCCATAGCATGTCTAGGCCCAGCCTCAGCTACCACACCATCTCTAGCCTGACTAGACCCAGCCTCTGCTTCTCCACCATCTCTAGCCTGACTAGACCCAGCCTCCACTACCCTACCATCTCTAGCCTGACTAGACCCAGCCTCTGCTTCTCCACCATCTCTAGCCTGACTAGACCCAGCCTCCACTACCCTACCATCTCTAGCCTGACTAGGCCCAGCCTCTGCTGTCTGCATCTCCTTACCCCCTGCATTTTGACCTCGATTTCCCCCACTTGCGCTAGTACCCTCATTTTGTCTATGGCCTTTATGTGGGCACGCAAAGCTCTTGTGCCCCAAATCCCCACATTCAAAACACCGTAGACTATCTGTGCTGGCAAAACCTGCATAGAGCCCCTCCCCATGCCTCACTTTGAAATGCACATTTAGCTGTTGCTCATTATTGTTCAGAAACATAAACACTTGCCTCCTGAACAAAACAACGTGCTTAACGGCATCTGCCTGAAAACCTGCTGACAGTACACGGAAACCGCTAGCAAACTTACCAAAACAACTCAGCTCTTTCCTAATTTGATCATCCGTAATAAACGGAGGCAAATTTGCCACTACAACTCTTGTTGAAGGGGTAGAGAGAGGTGAAATTGACACCAACACATCCCTTACAAATATTCCGCTAGCAATTAGCCTACCGACCAAATTAGCCCTTTTCATGAACACAACCACCGCTTTGTTCATTCTAGAAGCAGAATGTATAAACTCAGCTCCTACCTGTTCACCGACCGCGAGCAGAACCTCCTCCACCTTAACTCCGTTCTCAGGAACACACCTGAATCCATGCTGTATCGACAGCGTCTCCTCCGCGCTAGGCTGAGAAGCCATTGCGCACACAACACCTTCCAACCCCCAGGAAAGTTACTCTGTCCTCTTCCACCCTAACTTTGAAAAAAAACTTTGGATACCGCTAAAAACAAATATTGCATTAACCCTCCACCATAGAAAATAACATGTAAAGAAAAGAATCAAGAAAGTTAGTTAGGATAGAGCTCTCCACACCAAACACCCAAACTCCAAAAACACCCAGCATGCACCGAGAGAGAGAGAGAGAGAGAGAGAGAGAGAGAGAGAGAGAGAAAGAGAGAGAGTGTGAGAGTCGGGCCGGGAGACAGAGAGAGAAAGTTTGAGAGAGAGAGTAGGGCAGGGAGACAGAGAGAGAAAGAGTGAGAGAGAGAGAGAGAGAGAGAGAGAGAGATGATACATGATCAAATACAGATCTTAGAATCAACTATTAAAGACAACCAGAACCCACTGGATTCTCCAATTCCCTTGAATGAGTTACAGGACAAAATAAAAACCCTCCAACCCAAAAAGGCCCGTGGTGTTGATGGTATCCTCAATGAAATGATCAAATTTACAGACAACAAATTGCAATTGGCTATACTAAAACTCTTCAACATCATCCTTAGCTCTGGCATCTTCCCCAATATTTGTAACCAAGGACTGATCACCCCAATCCACAAAAGTGGAGACAAATTTGACCCCAATAACTACCGTGGAATATGCGTCAACAGTAACCTTGGGAAAATCCTCTGCATTATCATTAACAGCAGACTCGTACATTTCCTCAATGAAAAAAATGTACTGAGCAAATGTCAAATTGGCTTTTTACCAAATTACCGTACAACAACCCATGTATTCACCCTGCACACCCTAATTGACAACAAAACAAACCAAAACAAAGGCAGTCTTCTCATGCTTTGTTGATTTCAAAAAAGCCTTCGACTCAATTTGGCATGAGGGTCTGCTATACAAACTGATGGAAAGTGGTGTTGGGGGTAAAACATATGACATTATAAAATCCATGTACACAAACAACAAGTGTGCGGTTAAAATTGGCAAAAAACACACACATTTCTTCACACACGGTCGTGGGGTGAGACAGGGATGCAGCTTAAGCCCCACCCTCTTCAACATATATATCAACGAATTGCCGCGGGCACTAGAAAAGTCTGCAGCACCCGGCCTCACCCTACTAGAATCCGAAGTCAAATGTCTGCTGTTTGCTGATGATCTGGTGCTTCTGTCAACAACCAAGGAGGGCCTACAGCAGCACCTAGATCTTATGCACAGATTCTGTCAGACCTGGGCCCTGACAGTAAATCTCAGTAAGACCAAAATAATGGTGTTCCAAAAAACGTCCAGTCACCAGGACCACAAATACAAATTCCATCTAGACACTGTTGCCCTAGAGCACACAAAAAACGATACATACCTTGGCTTAAACATCAGCGCCACAGGTAACTTCCACAAAGCTGTGAACGATCTGAGAGACAAGGCAAGAAGGGCATTCTATGCCATTAAAAGGAACATAAATTTCAACATACCAATTAGGATTTGGCTAAAAATACTTGAATCAGTCATAGAGCCCATTGCCCTTTATGGTTGTGAGGTCAGGGGTCCGCTCACCAACCAAGACTTCACAAAATGGGACAAACACCAAATTGAGACTCTGCACACAGAATTCTGCAACAATATCCTCCGTGTACAACGTAGAACACCAAATAATGCATGCAGAGCAGAATTAGGCCGATACCCACTAATTATCAAAATCCAGAAAAGAGTCGTTAAATTCTATAACCACCTAAAAGGAAGCGATTCCCAAACCTTCCATAACAAAGCCATCACCTACAGATAGATGAACCTGGAGAAGAGTCCCCTAAGCAAGCTGGTCCTAGGGCTCTGTTCACAAACGCCGCAGCCCGTCTGGTGTTCAACCTTCCCAAGTTCTCTCACGTCACCCCGCTCCTCCGCTCTCTCCACTGGCTTCCAGTTGAAGCTCGCATCCGCTACAAGACCATGGTGCTTGCCTACGGAGCTGTGAGGGGAACGGCACCTCAGTACCTCCAGGCTCTGATCAGGCCCTACACCCAAACAAGGGCACTGCGTTCATCCACCTCTGGCCTGCTCGCCTCCCTACCACTGAGGAAGTACAGTTCCCGCTCAGCCCAGTCAAAACTGTTCGCTGCTCTGGCCCCCCAATGGTGGAACAAACTCCCTCACGACTCCAGGACAGCGGAGTCAATCACCACCTTCCGGAGACACCTGAAACCCCACCTCTTTAAGGAATACCTAGGATAGGATAAAGTAATCCTTCTCACCCCCCTTAAAAGATTTAGATGCACTATTGTAAAGTGGCTGTTCCACTGGATGTCATAAGGTGAACGCACCAATTTGTATGTCGCTCTGGATAAGAGCGTCTGCTAAATGACTTAAATGTAAATGTAAATGTAAGTGGCTCTGGATAAGAGCGTCTGCTAAATGACTTAAATGTAATGTAAATGTAACACAAACACACCCTACAGAGCCCCAGAACAGCAGCACAATTAGACCCAACCAAATAATGGAAAACAAAAAGATAATTACTTGACACATTGGAAAGAATTAACAAAAAAACTGAGCAAACTAGAATGCTATTTGGCCCTACACAGAGAGTACACAGCGGCAGAATACCTGACCACTGTGACTGATCCAAAATTAAGGAAAGCTTTGACTATGTACAGACTCAGTGAGCATAGCCTTGCTATTGAGAAAGGCCGCCGTAGGCAGACATGGCTCTCAAGAGAAGACAGGCTATGTGCTCACTGCCTACAAAATGAGGTGGAAACTGAGCTGCACTTCCTAACCTCCTGCCCAATGTATGACCATATTAGAGAGACATATTTCCCTCAAATTACACAGATCCACAAAGAATTCGAAAACAAATCCAATTTTGATAAACTCCCATATCTATTGGGTGAAATTCCACAGTGTGCCATCACAGCAGCAATATTTGTGACCTGTTGCCACAAGAAAAGGGCAACCAGTGAAGAACAAACACCATTGTAAATACAACCCATATTTATGCTTATTTATTTTATCTTGTGTCCTTTAACCATTTGTACATTGTTAAAACACTGTATATATATAATATGACATTTGTAATGTCTTTATTGTTTTGAAACTTCTGTATGTGTAATGTTTACTGTTAATTTGTATTGTTTATTTCACTTTATATATTCACTTTATATATTATCTACCTCACTTGCTTTGGCAATGTTAACACATGTTTCCCATGCCAATAAAGCCCTTGAATTGAATTGAATTGAATTGAGAGAGAGAGAGAGAGAGAGAGAGAGAGAGAGAGAGAGAGAGTGAGAGTAGGGCAGGGAGACAGAGAGAGAGAGAGAGAGAGAGTAGGGCAGGGAGACAGAGAGAGAAAGAGTGAGAGAGAGAGAGAGAGAGAGAGAGAGAGTAAGAGTAGGGCAGGGAGACAGAGAGAGAAAGAGAGAGAGAGAGAGAGAGTGAGAGTAGGGCAGGGAGACAGAGAGAGAGAGAGAGAGAGTAGGGCAGGGGACAGAGGGAGACAGAGAGAGAGAGAGAGAGAGAGAGAGAGAGAGAGAGAGAGAGAGAGAGAGAGAGAAAAAGTGAAAATAGGGCAGGGGGACAGAGTGTGAAAGAGTGAGAGAGAGTAAAGCCCTTTGAATTGCGAAAGATAGCAGAGTCACCTGTGCAATATGGATGCTAGATTCTTCTCCATTGACTTTATGACATTTTCCTCTGTAATCTACTTTACAGTCCATATATGGGAAGGAGGGCAGGATTGAGGGGAGAGAGTTAGGGGATGTGGTTGGTATGGGCAATCTAAATGGGTAAAGAAGAAAAAAGATGGGAACTTATTCCTGAATATTTCTGATTGTGTAACCAAGAGCCAAATGGCACATCCAGTTGATAAAGGGGTTCAGGTTAGGAAGAGCAGGACTGAGGAACGGGGGGAAATAGGAAATGAAAGACAGGCCTTGGGGAGAGAGAAGAGAGGGAGAGAAGGCCCACATTTCAGATAGAGGTAGTCGATGCCAAATGTCTTTGGACATGGTTTAGAGGGGAGAGGAGAGAGAGGAAGATAGAGAGAGAGCGAAAGCAGAGAGAGAAAAATCGCACTCTTAAATCAACAAAGTCTGGGATTTGGGGAGGGTGCTGTAGTGTGGATTGTTTTTTCATTAGATGAGTGTAGGGTGAGATTATGTGCCATGGTTTTGTGGCTGTTAAATGTGTGTGTGTATTCGTGTGTATGCCTGAGTGCAGGTCCGTGCATGTGAGTGAGTGTGTGCATGCCTATGTGTGTATGTGTTTTAGTATCCACAAAACATCTGTCAGTGCTGATTTAATCATGTTGTGTTTAACGGGGTTGATTCCACCATGTGGACTAGTGGTAAGGCTTTAACGCCCAGCGGTAACGCTAGCGGGACACCTTCCGGTGAAACTGGGGGGGGCACGCAATTCAAATAAATAATCATACAAATTATGGATATTGTCTTATATTGGTTAAAACCTTAAATTCTTGTTAATCTAACTATACTGTCCGATTTACAATAGGCTTTACAGTGAAAGCATGCCGAGCGATTGTTTGAGGACGGCACACCACATCAACATATTTTACTATTCACAAATAGCGATTAAATACTCACTTACTTTTTGAAAATATTCCTCTGATTTGTCATCCAAAGGGTCCCAGCTATAACAAATCCTTATTTATATCCCAAAAAGTCAGTTTAGTTGGCGCCATCGATTTGAGTAATTTGAGTAACGTTTGAGTAAACCTTGAACATAGACTGCTGACACCCTGTGGAAGCAGGAAGATAATTCTCAATATGACCTTTCTCTTGCATATCTAAGAGGATGGTCTCTCCAAACAAATATGCTGGTTGGTTTGTCTTTGGATTTTCTCCTACCATATCTATTGTGTTATATTCTCCTACATTATTTTAACATTTCTACAAACTTCAAAGTGTTTTCTTTCCAATGGTACCAATTATATGCATATCCTGGCTTCAGGTTCTGAGCTACAGGCAGTTTACTTTGGGCATGTCATTCAGACAGGAAGTGGAGAAAAAAGGGGCCTAGCCCTAAGAAGTTTTAATGCGGGGAGACTTAAATTGTTAAACCTCACTTTTACTAACATGTCTCCTGCCACACTCGGGTTGCTAAAACATTACACCACTTTTATTCAAATCAAATCAAATCAAATCCAATTGTATTTGTCACATACACATGGTTAGCAGATGTTAATGCGAGTGTAGCGAAATGCTTGTGCTTCTAATTCCAACAATGCAGTAATAACCAACAAGTAATCTAACTAACAATTCCAAAACTACTGTCTTATACACAGTGTAAGGGGATAAAGAATATGTACATAAGGATATATGAATGAGTGATGGTACAGAGCAGCATAGGCAAGATACAGTAGATGGTATCGAGTACAGTATATACATATGAGATGAGTATGTAACCAAAGTGGCATAGTTAAAGTGGCTAGTGATACATGTATTACATAAGGATGCAGTCGATGATATAGAGTACAGTATATACGTATGCATATGAGATGAATAATGTAGGGTAAGTAACATTATATAAGGTAGCATTGTTTAAAGTGGCTAGTGATATATTTACATCATTTCCCATCCATTCCCATTATTAAAGTGGCTGGAGTTGAGTCAGTGTCAGTGTCAGTGTGTTGGCAGCAGCCACTCAATGTTAGTGGTGGCTGTTTAACAGTCTGATGGCCTTGAGATAGAAGCTGTTTTTCAGTCTCTCGGTCCCAGCTTTGATGCACCTGTACTGACCTCGCCTTCTGGATGATAGCGGGGTGAACAGGTAGTGGCTCGGGTGGTTGATGTCCTTGATGATCTTCATGGCCTTCCTGTAACATCGGGTGGTGTAGGTGTCCTGGAGGGCAGGTAGTTTGCCCCCGGTGATGTGTTGTGCAGACCTCACTACCCTCTGGAGAGCCTTACGGTTGTGGGCGGAGCAGTTGCCGTACCAGGCGGTGATACAGCCCTCCAGGATGCTCTCGATTGTGCATCTGTAGAAGTTTGTGAGTGCTTTTGGTCACAAGCCGAATTTCTTCAGCCTCCTGAGGTTGAAGAGGCGCTGCTGCACCTTCTTCACGATGCTGTCTGTGTGAGTGGACCAATTCAGTTTGTCTGTGATGTGTATGCCGAGGAACTTAAAACTTACTACCCTCTCCACTACTGTTCCATCGATGTGGATAGGGGGGTGTTCCCTCTGCTGTTTCCTGAAGTCCACAATCATCTCCTTAGTTTTGTTGACGTTGAGTGGGAGGTTATTTTCCTGACACCACACTCAGAGGGCCCTCACCTCCTCCCTGTAGGCCGTCTCGTCGTTGTTGGTAATCAAGCCTACCACTGTTGTGTCGTCCGCAAACTTGATGATTGAGTTGGAGGCATGCGTGGCGTACAGGGAGTACAGGAGAGGGCTCAGAACGCACCCTTGTGGGGCCCCAGTGTTGAGGATCAGCGGGGTGGAGATGTTGTTGCCTACCCTCACCACCTGGGGGCGGCCCGTCAGGAAGTCCAGTACCCACAGAAATGCATATCAGCCCTCCCTCGTCCTCCCTTTGGAAAATCTGACAATGACAACCCACAATCTGCTTCCTGTTTACAAAAAAAAGCTCAAACAGGAAGTGGCGCACTCAATACGGAAGTGGTCCAATGAAGCAGACGCGGGGCTACAAGACTGTTTTGTTAGTACAGACTTTTTATTTAATTTTTTTATTTTACCTTTATTTAACCAGGCAAGTCAGTTAAGAACAAATTCTTATTTTCAATGACGGCCTAGGAACAGCAGGTTAACTGCCTGTTCAGGGGCAGAATGACAGATTTGTACCTTGTCAGCTCGGGGGTTTGAACTTGCAACCTTCCGGTTACTAGTCCAACGCTCTAACCACTAGGCTACCCTGCCGTCCCAAGACTGGGAAATGTTCCAGAATTCATCCGATAGCATTGAGGAGTTTATCACATCAGTCACGGGCTTCATCAATGAGTGCATAGACGACGTCATCCCCACTGTCACTATAAGAACATATCGAAACAAAAAAACATGGATTACAGGCAATATCTGTGCTGGACTAGAGCTACCGCTTACAAGAAACGGGACACGGACATGGACATTCGACTACCACCAAGATGCCTCAAAATGTAGTTAAATCACTAGTTGAACTACATGTAAGTTCACTACTCCCCAACACTGGTTATCATGTTCCTCAATGAATTCATAAGTATAGGCTATCTCATGCACAGAGGTCGCTCAGGACGCACAGAACACACCCCAATTATAGCATTGTCCAATCAGACAAACTTTGTAATGGCATTCAAACAAAAGTCAAATGATCAAAGTTACTAAGCTTGCTAAATAACCTCCATCAACAAATGACAGAAAAGCTCATATATTTGGCAATATTTAGCTATGATTAAACAGATAGCAGATCAGCTCATGAATAACTGCAGTGACGATTTCATCATCTAAATGTTGGTGGGGCAAACTCCCTAATTTTAGATGCATGTCAGGAAAGCCACTACACAACCCAACATGTTAATTGCACTAACGGTGACAAACATAAAGCTACATAAACCTGTCCCAACAGCAGAGCTTTCTTTTCAGCATCATGGAGTGAATCCTTACGACTGCTACGTCTGGCTATCAGCGGAGCCTTGTCTAGCAGTGAAACAGTTCATTCACCCTCATTTACTGCCCTTAAAAAAAACATAGCTTATATGGCTAACTTGCTTACACAAATGTGGTTTCTAATGACAAATGAGATCTACAAACGGATAAGAGACAATCCGTCATTTCAATTAAGACAACGAGTGAGTTAGAACGGAAGTAGTCAATATATCTATTTGTTCTGCACTTTTCAAATGTACAGCGACATTTCAGAACACGGGTCATTTTTTACAGTATTCTCCTGTATACCAAGTCAGAGCCGTAGGGTAAATAACGGGGACATATAGGCAGACAATGAATGCTCTTGATGATTACATGTCAGAACAGTAGGCTAAGTGATGAGGGGGAAAGGGACCAAATGATTAGGGAAATTGGGCTACTAACACTTTACTACATAACATACACTTACTTGTAGTATTACTTTCTTAGCTACAGTATACATATCCCCCTGGCATATAATATCATTTATTCAGCAGCATACAATACATTTTTGGACTCACCTTGTTGTTCTGTGCTTCCTTGAACAGGAAGGTGGCGGGGCGGTCCTTCTTGATGGCAAATTTTGTCATTCAACGTTGTAATCAATGTCTGGCATTCTCTGGATTGATGGTGCTTTCAAGACAACTGGAAACTCAGAAAAAAAAGGTTGAATCATGACATGATTTTCAGGTCGGAGCTCTAGAAAGAGGCCCGTATTCCAGACATTGAATTGCGAGATGTTAATTTATTGAATTTTTATTTATCCTTTATTTAACTAGGCAAGTCAGTTAAGAACAAATTATTATTTACAATGACGGCCTACCCCGGCCAAACCCTAAACCGGACGACACTGTGCCAATTGTGAGCCACCCTATGGGACTCACAATCACGTCCAGTTGTGATACAGCCTGGAATCAAACCAGGATCTGTAATGACACCTCTAGCACTGAGATGCAGCACCTTAGACTGCTGCGCCACCCGGGAGCTGGAGTTGGATGACCGTTCAAAACTGTTTTTTCCAAACTTTTTTCCCCCATTGTTCTCAGAGTTCCCAGTTGTCTTGAACTCACTAAAGTATGAGATTTCTCAGTTCCGAGTTTCCAGTTGTTTTGAACGCGGCAGAAGTCATGCTGGATTGACAGCATGGCCAATGTATTCAATCTTTTCTGGCCCATGGTGTGTTAGGAGACAATAATAATCATTTTAAGCTTGGAAAAGAGACCCTTAAACCCAGACTAGGACCACACGCTCTCCACTGAATCACAGGCTAGGGCTTGCTTTGCAAAGCTTGCAGTTAGCCACTGATTCCTTCCAAACCAATCATTTTTGAATTTGTGATTTCCAACTTGTTGTGTAATGTTTATGTCCTATGGCCAACCAATGACCACCGATACATTTTATCTATACTTTCTCTTCATATGACAAGGATTGAAATGAACTTGCCAGTAGATTGTCGACTTGATTCATGATGATTACTGATAACTTGCTAGCTAAGATTTTGAAAGTATGACGTTAACATGATCAGTCCAATCAAAGCTACGGTAGATATAAGGTGATTTGACATCATTTTAGCTGTGGCCAATGACCATGAGCCTTCTTGGATGGTCAATTCTAATGTAAATCTATGACAGCAGCCAAGGATCTTGAATGTTCTAGCTCTACCTGTAGATTTTGCGGTGAGGTAGTGTCCCCATGAGTGACAGAACACTGAGCCAATCACAGCGCAACTAGAGAACATTACCAACCCCACCGCTCCATATTTTAAGTACAACATAGAGGCATGACTACATGGAACTCTATTCCACATCAAGTAACTCATGCCAGCAGTAAAATTAGATTTCAAAAACAGATAAAAATACACCTTATGGAACAGCGGGAACTGTGAAGCAACACAAACATTGGCACACACACACACACACGATAACACGATAACACGCACTATACATACACATGGATTTAGTACTGTAGATATGTGGTAGTGGTGGAGTAGGGGCCTGAGGGCACACAGTGTGTTGTGAAATCTGTGAATGTATTGTAATGTTTTTAAAATGGTATAAACTGCCTTCATTTTGCTGGACCCCAGGAACAGTAGCTGCTGCTTTGGCAACAGAAAGCACTGAGCTAGGCTGAAAGAACTACATTTTGAAGCTGCCTTTACTCAAGAAAGCAAAAAAGAGACCATGTTTGTATGCGGCTTTATCAACTCAACTCTACATTTTTTTTATACATCTTTGCAAACTGATACGTGACACGTATTAATGCCAAAATAACATGCAAAACAACAAAAAACCTACACAAAAACATTATATATATACAGTACCAGTCAACATTTTGTACACACCTACTCATTCCATGGTTTTGCTATTTTTTAAAACGTTTTTCTACATAGAATAATAGTGAAGACATCAAAACTATGAAATAACACATATGGAATCACATAGTAACCAAAAAAGTGCTTTATATTTGAGACTCTTCAAAGTAGCCACTCTTGGCCTTGATGACAGCTTGGTAAACTCTTGGCATTCTCTCATTCAACTTCATGAGGTAGTCACCTGGAATGCATTTCAATTAACAGGTGCGCCTTGTTAAAAGTTAATTTGTGGAATATCTTTCCTTCTTAATGTGTTTGAACCAATTAGTTGTGTTGTGACAAAGTAGGGGGCTGGTATACAAATCAAATCAAATCCAATGTATTTATATAGCCCTTCGTACATCAGCTGATATCTCAAAGTGCTGTACAGAAACCCAGCCTAAAACCCCAAACAGTAAGCAATGCAGGTGTAGAAGCACGGTGGCTAGGAAAAACTCCCTAGAAAGGCCAAAACCTAGGAAGAAACCTAGAGAGGAACCAGGCTATGTGGGGTGGCCAGTCCTCTTCTGGCTGTGCCGGGTGGAGATTATAACAGAACATGGCCAAGATGTTCAAATGTTCATAAATGACCAGCATGGTCAAATAATAATAATCACCGGCAGAACAGTTGAAACTGGAGCAGCAGCACGGCCAGGTGGACTGGGGACAGCAAGGAGTCATCATGTCAGGTAGTCCTGAGGCATGGTCCTAGGGCTCAGGTCCTCCAAGAGAGAGAAAGAAAGAGAGAAAGAGAGAATTAGAGAGAGCATACTTAAATTCACACAGGAGACCGGATAGGACAGGAGAAGTACTCCAGATATAACAAACTGACCCTAGCCCCCCGACACATAAACTACTGCAGCATACATACTGGAGGCTGAGACAGGAAAGTGGTCAGGAGACACTGTGGCCCCATCCGATAACACCCCCGGACAGGGCCAAACAGGAAGGATATAACCCCACACACTTTATCAAATCACAGCCCCCACACCACTAGAGGGATATCTTCAACCACCAACTTACCATCCTGAGACAAGGCCGAGTATACCCCACAAAGATCTCCGCCACGGCACAACCCAAGGGGGGGGGGGGGGAGCGCCAACCCAGACAGGAAGATCACATCAGTGACTCAACCCACTCAAGTGACACACCCCTCCTAGGGACGGTATGAAAGAGCCCTAGTAAGCCAGTGACTCAGCCCCTGTAATAGGGTTAGAGGCAGAGAATCCCAGTGGAAAGAGGGGAAGATAACAGAAGATAACCCTATTTGGTAAAAGATGAAGTTCATATTATGGCAAGAACAGATCAAATAAGCAAAGAGAAATGACAGTACATCATTACTTTAAGACATGAAGGGCAGTCAATATGGAACATTTCAAGAACTTTGAAAGTTCAAGCACTATGATGAAACTGGCTCTCATGAAGACCACCACCGCTGTGTCGTTGTCAGACGCAGAGGAGATGAACTAATGATCTCCACATGTGTAGTTCCCACTGTGAAGCATGGAGGAGGAGGTGTGATGGTGTGGGGGTGCTTTACTGGTGACACTCACTGATAAAAAAAAAAAATCAAGGCACACTTAACCAGCATGGCTACCACAGCATTCTGCAGTGATATGCCATCCAATCTGGTTTGTGTTTAGTGGGTATATAATTTGTTTTTCAACAGGACAATGACCCAACACACCTCCAGGTTGTGTAACAGCTATTTGACCAAGAAGAAGAATGATGGAGTACTACATCAGATGACCAGACCACAATCGCTCTACCTCAACCCAATTGAGATGGTTTGGGATGAATTGGACCGCAAAGTGAAGGAAAAGCAGCCAACAAGTGCTCAGCATATGTGGGAACTACTTCAAGACTGTTGCAAAAGCATTCCAGGTGATGCTGGTTGAGAGAATGCCAATAGTGTGCAAAGCTGTCATCAAGGCAAAGGGTGGCTACTTTGAAGAATCTAAAATCTAAAATATATTTTGATTTGTTTTACCACATGATTCCATATATGTCTTCACTATTATTCTACAATGTAGAAAATAGTAAAAATAAAGAAAAACCCTTGAATGGGTAGGTGTGTCCAAACCTTTGACTGGTACTGAATATAAAAAAGAAATGTCCTCTCACTGTCAATAGCATTTATTTTCAGCAAACTTAACATGTGTAAATATGTGTATGAACATAACAAGATTAAACATCTGAAACAAAAACTGAACAAGTTCCACAGACATGTGACTAACAGAAATGGAATAATGTGTCCCTGAACAAAGAGGGGGTCAAAATCCAAAGTAACAGTCTGAAAACCAAGACTGAACGCATCAAACACCCTGTTTATTTATCCTATATACCTGTCTTTCTCACCCTGTCTATACATCTTATTATTGTTTCTCTCACACTGTCTCTCTTTGACCTATCATTCTATCTCTCACCCTGTCTATATATCTTATTATTGTTTCTCTCACACTGTCTCTCTTTGACCTATCATTCTATCTCTCACCCTATCTATATATCTTATTATTGTTTCTCTCACACTGTCTCTCTTTGACCTATCATTCTATCTCTCACCCTGTCTATACATCTTATTATTGTTTCTCTCACACTGTCTCTCTTTGACCTATCATTCTATCTCTCACCCTGTCTATATATCTTATTATTGTTTCTCTCACACTGTCTCTCTTTGACCTATCATTCTATCTCTCACCCTGTCTATATATCTTATTATTGTTTCTCTCACACTGTCTCTCTTTGACCTATCATTCTATCTCTCACCCTGTCTATATATCTTATTATTGTTTCTCTCACACTGTCTCTATTTGACCTATCATTCTATCTCTCACCATGTCTATTTATCCTATCATTCTCTCTCACCCTGTCTATTTATCATATCATTCTCTCTCTCACCCTGTCTATTTATCCTATCATTCTGTCTCTCTCAACCTGTTTGTCTGTTCTATCATTCTCTCTCACCCTGTCTATTTATCCTATCATTCTCTCTCTCACCCTGCCTATTTATCCTATCATTCTGTCTCTCTCAACCTGGTTGTCTGTGCTATCATTCTCTCTCTCACCCTGTCTGTTTTATCCTATCATTCTGTCTCTCTCACCCTGTCTATCTTTATCCTATCATTCTGTTTTTCTCACCCTGTGTCTCTACCCTATAATTCTGTATATCTTTCCCTGTCCCTATACCCTAACATTCTGTCTCTCTCAGACTGTGGTGAGGTGGGCTCTGTGCCTTGCTGCACGAGGAGGTGTGGAGGGATTTCTGCTTGTTTGGTTGAACATAAAGACTGTAATTTCCATAAGGTTAACACTTAGCTGGTTGTCTCTGTACAGTTCACCTGATTGGCTTGTAATGAGTTCTGCTTTCATAGGACAGCAACATAGACCTCTGGGATAAGTCATTCTAAATATATAGTGTGAGGATTGACACTGGAGACGAGAAAGCAGGTACAAGGAGTGAACATTTAATGAAACACAGACTTGAAACAAAACAGGAACATTGTCTATAGAGGGGAAAAATAACAACATCAGTGCTGACACAGGGAACAAACTGAGGAGCAGACAGATATAGAGGGGGTAATCAACAAAGTAATGGAGGCCAGGTGAGTCCAATATTGCGCAGCTGCTCGTAATGATGGTGACAGGTGTGCGTAATGAATGGCAGCCTGGCGCCCTCGAGCGCCAGAGAGGGAGAGTGGGAGCAGGCATGACAGAACTCCTCCTCTAGGGGCGCCACCCGGCGTCCCACCTGGCCGAGCCTGACAGACCGGCCGAGGCATGGGCGCTGGACAAGCTGGCTGAGGCGTGGGAGCTTGATGATCCAGCTGAGGCGGGAAAGTATGATGATCCGGCTGAGGCGTGGGAGCCTGATGGGCCGGCTGAATCATGATGTGGGGTGGGTGTGTGCCAAGCCAACCGAGGCAAGAGGACCTCTCGAGCCAGCTAAGGCGAGGAAGCCCGACCAGTTAGCTGAGGCACCCCCGGTACCATCGGCGATGGCACCCGGACCCGACGTCACCAACCAAAACAAAAACTCCCTTATGCTTCCTTTCCCGGTGTTAGCATTCTGTGAGGATTGATGCTGGAGATGAGAAGCAGATACAAGGAGTGAATGTTTAATGAAACACGGACAAGAAACAGAACAGGAACAGCATCTGGTCACGGGAAAAATAACGACATCAGTGCTGACACAGGGAACAAACTGAGGAGCAGACAGATATGGAGGGGGTAATCAACAAAGTAATGGAGTCCAGGTGAGTCCAATATTGCGCGTAATGATGGTGACGGGTGTGCGTAATGAAGGGCAGCCTGGCACCCTCGAGCACCAGAGAGGGGGAGTGGAAGCAGGCGTGACAGAACAGTATGTGTGCTATGATTCTATTTTTGAGGTTGTTTTTTCTTTCCTTCTGTGTATTCGTCCTACTACTTTTCCTCCTCCTCTGCCTCCTCCTTTTCCTCCTCTTCCTCTTTCTTATCTTCCTCATTTTCCTCCTCCTCTTCATCATCATCCTCCTCCTCCTCTTCATTATCATCTTCCTCCTCTTCCTCCTCATCTGTGTTCTCATCTTCCTCTCAATCTGTGTTCAACGTAAGGAGTTGACACGAGTTGCAAAAGCATTGTTTTAGAGAAATAAGAGATGTAACACACACACACACACTAAAAACAAACCTCTTGAAGGCAACAATGGTCCCACAGATGCACACACACATACACACGTGCAACACACACACACACACACACTCGCAGGGAAGGTGAGAAATTAAATTAGCTATGAAAATAAACAAGTTAATCGAATAGCTAGAATTTTCAGACCAAATCAAACTGATTTGCCCATTGGCAAAATGGAGTAGGTTGTTCAGTTTGAATATGAAGTGAATATCCCCGCAACTCCACCTACGCTATTTTATCCTATAATGCTGGCTGTATATCTGTGCTTCTGCTCAATACTATTCCAGGGCTCTGATGCTTGTTTTTCAATGAAATAGTAGAACCTGTAACACTTTGACCTTATTGATATTACCATATTGTTAATTTTTACCAGCAACAGAAGTTGTCATACTACTGTATTAACATATAAATTATTGTAAATCTCCTTCATTCTCTCAGAATTGCAACTACTTTCATCAGCACTCATCACTTGAAATCTAATTTATTCTCTCCTCTGGAACCTCAACAAACAGTTGTTAATCTCACCACCTTCATCACATCAACACAGCTAGTGATAATTCTCCACTCTCTGGCCAAACTCCAAACACCTATCATCAACATACTGTAGAATCCCCTTTTTAACACGGCCACTTTGCCTGTGTACGTTCTGCTTCTTGTTGTTAAGCGTTTTAGAAGCGTTGTTGTAGCTCCTTGTTTAGCCCGGCGGGGGAATTGGTAGGTTTGGAGCGCTGAAGAAACGGTTCCCCTCTGTTAAACCTGCTTATTTATGTTGACAGTTTTACTTTAGCGCTCTAGTCATTACACACATATACACACACATACTACCCCCATACACACACATACTCCCCCCACACACACACATCGTGCTCAACTCATTTACATAGCTAATGAAGCTATATTTTTGGTGCCCGTTAAGATTTAAGATGGCATGAACATTGGCTATAAGATGCCTATTTTTTTTATTAAACTCAGTTTGCACAGAACTAATAAACTGAGGTCTCTGTTGCTGGGGACAAATATACTTGTTTTGTGGACGGAGATGAAGAGTTTGAAACAGGTTAATTGCTTTGGCCTCATTTTGTAATGAAAGAAAAACTTTTGGAGGACATAAGCTTTTTAAATCCAGGCTTTTCTTTGAGCGGGTTGAGGAATGAGTGAAGATGATTGGCAAGACAAGGAGATGTGGAGGATAGCTGATAGAGGGAGATGGAGGAGGAAAAGAGTGATGTGGAGAGAGGGAAGAAGGTGTGGAGGATAGAGGGAGAGGGAGGAGGAGAAGAATGATGTGGAGAGAGGGAAGAAGGTGTGGAGGATAGAGGGAGGAGGAGGAGGAGAAGAATGGTGGCGGGAGAGGGAAGAAGGTGTGGAGGATAGAGGGAGGAGGAGGACGAGAAGAATGATGGCGGGAGAGGGAAGAAGGTGTGGAGGATAGAGGGAGAGGGAGGAGGAGAAGAATGATGGTGGGAGAGGGAAGAAGGTGTGGAGTGATGGAAAGGGATTCATGGATGATTGGGCTTAAATATGTTTCTCTGTTTAGAGTGGAGATCATCTAGGAAAGGAGGAAGATGAAGATGAGGAAGTGGAGGGGAAATAGTCCGTCCATCAAACAGTCAGTCCAGCCTGCGCATGATGAGTCAGTCCATCCCACCAAGTACGCTGCAGGACACTTGACTTTACTGCATCTCACAACCAAACACATACCGTATGCACATGTACACACACACAAACCTATGCCTGTGAGCTATGTCTCCATTATAAAGCTCATGTCACACCATCTCACACCACATTCACACACTCATACACTATCTCTCACGCACGCACGCACACACGCACATGTAACGGATGTGAAATGGCTAGCTAGTTAGCGGTGTTCGCGCTAAATAGCGTTTCAATCGGTGACGTCACTTACTCTGAGAGGGTGACTGTTGTTGATGTGTGCAGAGGGTCCCTGGTTCGCGCCCGGGTATGGGCGAGGGGACGGTCTAAAGTTATACTGTTACATTGATGCTGTTGACCCGGATCACTGGTTGCTGCGGAAAAGGAGGAGGTCAAAAGGGGGGTGAGTGTAACCGATGTGAAATGGCTAGCTAGTTAGCGGTGTTCGCGCTAAATAGCGTTTCAATCGGTGACGTCACTTACTCTGAGAGGGTGACTGTTGTTGATGTGTGCAGAGGGTCCCTGGTTCGCGCCCGGGTATGGGCGAGGGGACGGTCTAAAGTTATACTGTTACATTGATGCTGTTGACCCGGATCACTGGTTGCTGCGGAAAAGGAGGAGGTCAAAAGGGGGGTGAGTGTAACCGATGTGAAATGGCTAGCTAGTTAGCGGTGTTCGCGCTAAATAGCGTTTCAATCGGTGACGTCACTTACTCTGAGACCTTGAAGTAGTAGTTCCCCTTGCTCTGCAAGGGCCGCGGCTTTTGTGGAGCGATGGGTAACGATGCTTCGGAGGGGGACTGTTGTTGATGTGTGCAGAGGGTCCTTGGTTTGCGCCCGGGTATGGGCGAGGGGACGGTCTAAAGTTATACTGTTACACACACACACACACACAGCCCTCTGGCCTGTGGGCCTTGGGAGTGCTGCTCGTTGAGACTCCTGCTGGTGAGGAGATGGGAATTTTAATGAACTCTGCCCAGCGGGGCTCTCCTTGCCCCCGTGCTTCACTCTTGTGGTCTCTCTCTCCTTTATCGCTCCCCCTCTCTATCGCTCCCCCTTCATGCTTTCATGTTGTCCCTATTTCTCATGTGTCCTCTCTCTCCATCTCTCTCTCTCCCTCTACACATGGAAGCAAAGGTCACTTTATCTCTCGCCTTGTTGGTTTCCCTCTGTCCTTTTCAATTTTCTTCTTCCAAAAGAGGGATAGGAGCCTATCAACAACCTTTAGATACCGCTGAACCCACTGTCGTATAATAAGGTGATTGACAGGTGTGACTCGGGCCTATGAGTGGCTTAGAGTTGGTGGGGACTGTTTTGGCTCAAGCTTAGGCCATACACATACCTGGGTACACCAGTAAGATATGTGTGGAAAAAAATGCTGTTGGTAGGTGCAGTACTGGGAAGGATGGGTCAGTCAGAGGTGGTGAAGGTTAATAGAAGTTAGAAAGAGGAAGCAGCTGAGGTGATAAAAGTTCTGTGTGAAGAACATCCTGCATCAGACAAGACCTCAGATGGTCAAGCCTCTACAGAAAAAAAAAATTAAAAAGGAGAAAGAAAGGGGGAGGTGGCAAGAAAAAGAGAGACATAGAGAGAAGAAAGAGGGTGTGATGGGTAGATGGACAAAAAGACAAAAAGGAAAAACATGTTACTTTGTACAGCTGAACATTCCTTCTACTTTTCTGCCTCACACAAACACGCATTTCTCTACCTCCCTCCCCTCCTTTAGCTCTCTCTTTAGTGATGAGTGACACTAGTCCGCATTCTGGCCCAGCATTCTTAAACATTGCTTCTAGCCCGCCCTACTAATAACACAGATAATCTGTCTCTTAAACTCAACATTATTCTGAACCATGAGGCACAGAGAAAATGGCCTCCAAGCTCTTAGCAACAAAACAATCTGGGCCTCTCCAGCGTGGCTTGCTGCGAGTCACGCTGGCAGTCTAATTCTGAAAACAATCTAGACTTTACTTTCGTTGTAGTGTCAGAGTGAAAATGACATAATTGCCGTCATCACAGGGGCTATCACAGGGGCTATTTTAACTCTTTAATCTTTTCCATGCTTTTCACTCTTGATGGGTAAAACATACTAAGAGCACTTTAGTAAATTACGAGTAACACTCAGGCCTTTATTTATTTATTCATTATTAAAAAAAAATGTTATTTCACCTTTATTTAACCAGGTGGGATTGTTGAGAACAAGTTCTCATTTACAACTGCGACCTGGCCATAGCAATGCGACACAAACAACAGAGTTACACATGGAATAAACAAACATACAGTCAATAATACAATAGAATAAGTCTATATACAGTATGTGCAAATGAGATAGGATTAGGGAGGTAAGGCAATAAATAGGCCATAGTGGTGAAATAATTACAATATAGCAATTAAACACTGGAGGGATAGATGTGCAGAAGATGAGTGTGCAAGTAGAGCTACTGGGGTGCAAAATAAATAAAATAAATAACAGTATGGGGATGAGGTAGTTGGATGGGGTATTGACAGATAGGCCATGTACAGGTGCAATCATCTGTGAGCTGCTCTGACAGCTGGTGCTTAAAGTTAGTGAGGGAGATATAAGTCTCCAGCTTCAGTGATTTTTGCAGTTCGTTCCTGACATTGGCAGCAGAGAACTGGAAGGAAAGGAGGCCAAAGGAGGAATTGGCTTTGGGGATGACCAGTGAAATATACCTGCTGGAGCACATGCTATGGGTGGGTGCTGCTATGGTGACCAGTGAGCTAAGATAAGGTGGGACTTTACCTAGCAAAGACTTATAGATGACCTGGAGCCAGTGGATTTGGCGACAAATATGAAGCGAGGGCCAGCCAACGAAAGCATAAAGGTTGCAGTGGTGGGTAGTATTTGGGGCTTTGGTGACAAAACACTGTGATAGATTGCATCCAATTTGCTGAGTGTTGGAGTCTGTTTTGTAAATGACATCGTCGAAGTCAAGGATTGGTAGGATAGTCAGTTTTACGAGGGTATATTTGGCAGCATGAGTGAAGGATGCTTTGTTGCGACATAGGAAGCCGATTCTAGATTCAATTTTGGAATGGAGACGCTTAATGTGAGTCTGGAAGGAGAGTTTACAGTCTCACCAGACACCTAGAATATGTGGACAACTACAAATACCTAAGTCAGAACCGTCCAGAGTAGTGATGCTGGATGGGCAGGCAGGTGTGGGCAGCTATCGGTTGAGAGCATGCATTTAGTTTTACTTGCATTTAAGCACAGTTGTAGGCCACGGAGTGGTATGTCATTGAACCTTGTCTGGAGGTTTGTTAACACAGTGTCCAAAGAAGGACAAGAAGTATACAGAATGGTGTCATCTGTGTAGGGTGGATCAGAGAATCACCAGCAGCAAGAGCAACATCATTGATGTATACAGAGAAAAGAGTCGGCCCGAGAATTGATCCCTGTGGCACCCCATAGAGACTGCCAAGGGCCGGACAACAGGCCCTCCGATTTGACATACTGAACTCTGTATGAGAAGTAGTTGGTGAACCAGGCGAGGCAGTAATTTGAGAAACCAAGGCTGTTGATTCTTCCGATAAGAATGTGGTGATTGACAGAGTCAAAAGCCCTGTCCAGGCTGACGAATACAGCTGCACAATATTGTCTCTTGACGATGGCGGTTATGATATTGTTTAGGACCTTGAGCATGGCTGAGGTGCACCCATGACCAGCTTGGAAACCAGATTGCATAGCGGAGAAGGTATGGTGGGAATCTAAATGGTCAGTGATCTGTTTTTTTAACCTGGCTTTCAAAGACCTTAGTAGGGCAGGGTAGGAAGAGGGGGATGACCACGGCAGCTTTCCAATCTTTGGGGATCTTAGACGATACAAAAGAGTGGCTGGTAATAGGGGTTGCAACAATTTCGGCGGATCATTTTAGAAAAAGAGGGTCCAGATTGTATAGCTCGGCTGATTTGTAGGGGTCCAGATTTTGCAGCTCTTTCAGAACATCAGCTATCTTGATTTGGCTGAAGGAGAAGTGGGGAGGCTTGGGCGAGTTGCTGTGGGAGGTGCAGAGCTGTTGACCTGGGTAGGGGTAGTCAGGTGGAAAGCATAGCCAGCCATGGAAAAATGCTTATTGATATTCTCGATTATTGTGGACTAATCGGTGGTGACAGTGTTTCCTAACCTCAGTGCAGTGGGCAGCTGGGAGGAGGTGCTCTTATTCTCCATGGACTTTACAGTGTCCCAGAACTTTTTGGAGTTTGTGCTACAGGATGCAAATTTCTGTTTGAAAAACATAGCCTTTGCTTTCCTAACTGCCTGTGTATATTGGTTCCTAACTTCCCTGAAAAGTTGCATATTGCAGGGGATATTTGATGCTAATTCAGTACGCCACAAGATGTTTTTGTGTTGTTCAAGGGCAGTCAGATCTGGAGTTGAACCAAGGGCTATATTTGTTCCTGGTTCTATTTTTTAATGGGACATGCTTATTTAAGATGGTGAGGAAAGCACTTTTAAAGAATAACCAGGCATCCTCTACTGACAGGATGAGGTCAATATCCTTCCAGGATATCCGGGCCAGGTTGATTAAAAAGGCCTGCTCGCAGAAGTGTTTTAGGGAGCGTTTGACAGTGATGAGGGGTGGTCTTTTGACCATAGAGCCATTACGGACACAGGCAATGAGGCAGTGATCGCTGAGACCCTGGTTGAAAACAGAGGTGTATTTAGAGGGCAGGTTGGTTAGGATGATATCTATGAGGGTGCCCGTCTTTACGGATTTGGGGTTGTACCTGTAGGTTCATTGATAATTTGTGTGAGATTGAGGGCATCAAGCTTAGATTGTATGATGGCTGGGGTGTTAAGCATGTCTCAGTTTAACAGCACGACCTCTGAAGATAGATGGGGGGCAATCAATTCACATTTGGTGTCCAGGGCACAGCTGGGGGCAGAAGGTGGTCTATTGCAAGTGGCAACGGTGAGAGACCTGTTTCTGGAAAGGTGGATTTTTAAAAGTAGAAGCTCAAATTGTTTGGGCACAGACCTGAATAGTAAGACAAAATTCTGCAGGCTATCTCTGCAGTAGATTGCAACTCCGCCCCCTTTGATAGTTCTTGTCGGAAAATGTTATAGTTAGGGATTGAAATGTCAGGGTTTTTGGTGGTCTTCCTAAGCCAGGATTCAGACACGGCTAGGACATCCGGGTTGACAGAGTGTGGTAAAGCAGTGAATAAAACAAATTTAGGGAGGAGGCTTCTAATGTTAACATGCATGAAACCAAGGCTTTTACGGTTACATAAGTCAACGAATGAGAGCGCCTATTTAGCAGACACTCTTATCCAAAGCATTTACGGTTAAGTGCATTGCTCAAGGGCACTTGATCAGATTTTGCACATAGTTGGCTCAGGGATTTGAATCAGCAACCTTTTGCTTATTGGCCCAGTGCTCTTAACTGCTAGGCTACCTTCTAGAGAACAGTGAGAAGGAAGGAGGTGGACAGATGGAGGTGAGGGAGCGAGAGGGGGATGAGACGGAGAGGACAAGGGGGTGAGATGGATTGGGTTGTGTGTGTGTGTGTTTGGGCAGGTGGGGGGTAGGTATATGTATTGGTATTGATCCCCCCCACCAGCCAGCTCTCACGCCTGTTTTCAGAGTGCCTCAGAATGGGACTTGAATGACAGTCTATGGCAGGAGTAGAGAAAACAGACACTGGTTTTAATTGGCTGATCTCTCAGTCCATCACCATCTAGCACCTCCCCCTCTTTGTGGATTTCAAAGTGCGAGCATCGCAAGTAATGGGATAAACAAGAAAGTTTGGGAAATCAGAAAGTATGCATCCCCCCAAAAAATTCACATACAGTCGTTGCCAAAAGTTTTGAGAATGACACAAATATCAATTTTCACAAAGTTTGCTGCTTTAGTGTCTTTAGATATTTTTGTCAGCTGTTACTATAAATACTGTAGTATAATTACAATTTCATAAGTGTCAAAGTGTCACAATTACACGAAGTTGATGCAAAGTATCAATATTTGGAGTGTTGAGCCTTCTTGTTCAAGACCTCTGCAATCCGCCCTGGCATGCTGTCAATTAACTTCTGGGCCACATCCTGACTGATGGCAACCCATTATTGCATAATCAATGCTTGGAGTTTGTCAGGATTTGTGGGGTTTTGTTTGTCCACCTGCCTCTTGAGGATTGACCGCAATAATCTCAATGGGATTAAGGTCTGGGGAGTTTCCTTGCCATGGACCCAAAATATCAATGTTTTGTTCCCCGAGCCACTTAGTTATCACTTTTGCCTCATGGCAAGGTGCTCCATCATGCTGGAAAAGGCATTGTTCGTCACCAAACTGTTCCTGGATGGTTGCTCTCTGAGGATGTATTGGTACCATTCTATATTCATGGATGTGTTCTTAGGCAAAATTGTGAGTGAGCCCACTCCCTTGGCTGAGAAGCAACCCCACAGATCAATGGTCTCAGGATGCTTTACTGTTGGCATGACACAGGACTGATGGTAGCGCTCACCTTGTCTTCTCCGGACAAGCTTTTTTACAGATGCCCCAAACATTCGGAAAAGGGATTCATCAGAGAAAATTACTTTACCCCAGTCCTCAGCAGTCCAATCCCTGTACCTTTTGCAGAATATCAGTCTGTCCCTGATGTTTGTCCTGGAGAGAAGTGGCATATTTCCTGCCCTTCATGACACCAGGCCATCCTCCAAAAACCTTCACCTCACTGTGCGTGCAGATGCACTCACACCGGCCTGCGGCCATTCCTGAGCGAGCTCTGTACTGGTGGTGCCCCGATCCCGCAGCTGAGTCAACTTTAGGAGACAGTCCTGGCAATTGCTGGACTTTCTTGGGCGCCCTGAAGCCTTCTTCACAACAATTGAACTGCTCTCCTTGAAGTCTTGATGATCCGATAAATGGTTGATTTAGGCGCAATCTTACTGGCAGCAATATCCTTGCCTGTGAAGCACTTTTTTTGTGCAAAGCAATGACGACAGCATGTGTTTCCTTGCAGGTAACCATGATTGACAGAGGAAGAACAATGATTCCAAGCACCACCCTGCTTTTCAGGCTTCCAGTCTGTTATTCGAGCTCAATCAGCATGACAGAGTGATCTCCAGCCTTGTCCTCGTCAACACTCACACCTGTGTTAACGAGAGAATCACTGACATGATGTCAGCTGGTCTTTTGTGGCAGGGCTGAAATGCAGTGGAAATGTTTTTGGGGGATTCAGTTCATTTGCATGGCAAAGAGGGACTTTGCAATTAATTTCAATTCATCTGATCACTCTCCATAACATTCTGGAGTATATGCAAATTGCCATCATAAAAACTGAGGCACCAGACTGTGAAAATTAATATTTGCGTCATTCTCAAAACTGGCCACGACTGTACACTGAGTATCAGTGGATGCTCCCCAGAGAAGGAATGTGAGGACCATCCTCAGTGAATTTCATACAAATAAAATGGTAAAACATTTAAAAAGTTATCCTTTTGAAATAAAACTATACTAAATATATTCACATCACCAAATAATTAATTAAAACTATACTAAATATATTCACATCACCAAATAATTAATTAAAACAGGTCTACAGCAGCCTCAACAGCACTCTGTAGGGTAACACCATGGTGTTGCCGGAAGACAGGTTCTGTCCTCTTCTTGGTACATAGACTTCAATACTAAACCTAGGAGGCTCTTGGTTCTCTCCTCCTTCCATAGTCTTACACAGTAATTATGACAACTTCCAGAGGACGTGCTCCAACCTATCAGAGCTCTTGCAGGATGAACTGACATGTTGTCCACACAATCAAAGGTTCAGAATGAATCTAGTACTGAAAGCATAAGTTAGCTAACACTGCACTGAGATGCAGTGCCTTTGACTGCTGTGCCACTCGGGAGCCCAAATGTAGTGAGTAGTTGACTCAAGGAGAGAGAAAGACAATAGTTGAAAGGTTTTTAACAATTGAATTTCTTCAAAACTGAAGGAGAAGCAAGATTTCTTTTACATTCACTTTTAGTTTCACTTAGCTAGAGAATGCAGCTAGCTAGTTTAGCCTACTCAAAGCACCCAGCTCAAACAGAGGGATGCTATCAAATCAAATCAAATTTATTTATATAGCCCTTCGTACATCAGCTGATATCTCAAAGTGCTGTACAGAAACCCAGCCTAAAACCCCAAACAGCAAACAATGCAGGTGTAAAAGCACGGTGGCTAGGAAAAACTCCCTAGAAAGGCCAAAACCTAGGAAGAAACCTAGAGAGGAACCAGGCTATGTGGGGTGGCCAGTCCTCTTCTGGCTGTGCCGGGTAGAGATTATAACAGAACATGACCAAGATGTTCAAATGTTCATAAATGACCAGCATGGTCGAATAATAATAAGGCAGAACAGTTGAAACTGGAGCAGCAGCACAGTCAGGTGGACTGGGGACAGCAAGGAGTCATCATGTCAGGTAGTCCTGGGACATGGTCCTAGGGCCCAGGCCAGTTGAAACTGGAGCAGCAGCATGGCCAGGTGGACTGGGGACAGCAAGGAGTCATCATGTCAGGTAGTCCTGGGGCATGGTCCTAGGGCTCAGGTCCTCCGAGAGAGAGAAAGAAAGAGAGGAGAGAATTAGAGAACGCACACTTAGATTCACACAGGACACCGAATAGGACAGGAGAAGTACTCCACATATAACAAACTGACCCTAGCCCCCCGACACAAACTACTGCAGCATAAATACTGGAGGCTGAGACAGGAGGGGTCAGGAGACACTGTGGCCCCATCCGAGGACACCCCCGGACAGGGCCAAACAGGAAGGATATAACCCCACCCACTTTGCCAAAGCACAGCCCCCACACCACTAGAGGGATATCTTCAACCACCAACTTACCATCCTGAGACAAGGCCGAGTATAGCCCACAAAGATCTCCGCCACGGCACAACCCAAGGGGGGGGCACCAACCCAGACAGGCTGACCACATCAGTGAATCAACCCACCCAGGTGATGCACCCCCCCCCCAGGGACGGCATGAGAGAGCCCCAGTAAGCCAGTGACTCAGCCCCCGTAACAGGGTAGAGGCAGAGAATCCCAGTGGAAAGAGGGGAACCGGCCAGGCAGAGACAGTAAGGGCGGTTCGTTGCTCCAGAGCCTTTCCGTTCACCTTCCCACTCCTGGGCCAGACTACACTCAATCATATGACCCACTGAAGAGATGAGTCTTCAGTAAAGACTTAAAGGTTGAGACCGAGTTTGCGTCTCTGACATGGGTAGGCAGACCGTTCCATAAAAATGGAGCTCTATAGGAGAAAGCCCTGCCTCCAGCTGTTTGCTTAGAAATTCTAGGGACAATTAGGAGGCCTGCGTCTTGTGACCGTAGCGTACGTGTAGGTATGTACGGCAGGACCAAATCAGAGAGATAGGTAGGAGCAAGCCCATGTAATGCTTTGTAGGTTAGCAGTAAAACCTTGAAATCAGCCCTTGCTTTGACAGGAAGCCAGTGTAGAGAGGCTAGCACTGGAGTAATATGATCAAATTTTTTGGTTCTAGTCAGGATTCTAGCAGCCGTATTTAGCACTAACTGAAGTTTATTTAGTGCTTTATCCGGGTAGCCAGAAAATAGAGCATTGCAGTAGTCTAACCTAGAAGTGACAAAAGCATGGATTAATTTTTCTGCATCATTTTTGGACAGAAAGTTTCTGATTTTTGCAATGTTACGTAGATGGAAAAAAGCTGTCCTCGAAATGGTCTTGATATGTTCTTCAAAAGAGAGATCAGGGTCCAGAGTAACGCCGAGGTCCTTCACAGTTTTATTTGAGACGACTGTACAACCATTAAGATTAATTGTCAGATTCAACAAAAGATCTCTTTGTTTCTTGGGACCTAGAACAAGCATCTCTGTTTTGTCCGAGTTTAATAGTAGAACGTTTGCAGCCATCCACTTCCTTATGTCTGAAACACATGCTTCTAGCGAGGGCAATTTTGGGGCTTCACCATGTTTCATTGAAATGTACAGCTGTGTGTCATCCGCATAGCAGTGAAAGTTTACATTATGTTTTCGAATAACATCCCCAAGAGGTAAAATATATAGTGAAAACAATAGTGGTCCTAAAACAGAACCTTGAGGAACACCGAAATTTACAGTTGATTTGTCAGAGGACAAACCATTCACAGAGACAAACTGATATCTTTCCGACAGATAAGATCGAAACCAGGCCAGAACATGTCCGTGTAGACCAATTTGGGTTTCCAATCTCTCCAAAAGAATGTGGTGATCGATGGTATCAAAAGCAGCACTAAGGTCTAGGAGCACGAGGACAGATGCAGAGCCTCGGTCCGATGCCATTCAAATGTAATTTACCACCTTCACAAGTGCCGTCTCAGTGCTATGATGGGGTCTAAAACCAGACTGAAGCATTTCGTATACATTGTTTGTCTTCAGGAAGGCAGTGAGTTGCTGCGCAACAGCCTTCTCTAAAATTTTTGAGAGGAATGGAAGATTCGATATAGGCCGATAGTTTTTTATATTTTCTGGGTCAAGGTTTGGCTTTTTCAAGAGAGGCTTTATTACTGCCACTTTTAGTGAGTTTGGTACACATCCAGTGGATAGAGGCCGTTTATTATGTTCAACATAGGAGGGCCAAGCACAGGAAGCAGCTCTTTCAGTAGTTTAGTTGGAATAGGGTCCAGTATGCAGCTTGAAGGTTTAGAGGCCATGATTATTTTCATCATTGTGTCAAGAGATATAGTACTAAAAGACTTGAGCGTCTCTCTTGATCCTAGGTCCTGGCAGAGTTGTGCAGACTCAGGACAACTGAGGTTTGGAGGAATACGCAGGTTTAAAGAGGAGTCCGTAATTTGCTTTCTAATAATCATAATCTTTTCCTCAAAGAAGTTCATGAATTTATCACTGCTAAAGTGAAAGTCATCCTCTCTTGGGGAATGCTGCTTTTTAGTTAGCTTTGCGACAGTATCAAACAGGAATTTCGGATTGTTCTTATTTTCCTCAATTAAGTTAGAAAAATTGGATGATCGAGCAGCAGTAAGGGCTCTTCAGTACTGCACGGCTATGTTAGCTAGCTGGCTATGACTACCCAAAAAAACACTGGAACTCTTCCAAGTCAAGGTAAGCTTTTGGTTTATTTCCACCGAGCCCCCCAGTGTAACCGCTATACTGCTTAGTGACTGTAATGTTACTGCATGATCGTAGGAGTACATGACACAGTAACTGGCTCATATCAGGAGTACATGATACACACTAACTGTTAGGCGGAGCGACACATGGGAACCCAAGAGCAGACTCAGATGAGGAAACAGGGATGAGTGAACCAACATATTTATTGTTACACAGGGAGATATGGAGTGCAGATCCGGGGAAGCTTGGATGAGTTGCAGAAAAACCAGATGTGGAGACTGCGGTTGGAGTTAGTTGAGTAGAACAGGGTAAACAGGTCCTGAGGGGAATCCAAGGTAGTGGTGATGAGATGTGGAGACTGAGGTTGGAGTTGGCTGAGTAGAACAGGGTAAACAGGTCCTGAGGGTAATCCAAGGTAGTGGTGATGAGATGTGGAGACTGCGGTTGGAGTTAGTTGAGTAGAACAGGGTAAACAGGTCCCGAGGGGAATCCAAGGTAGTGGTGATGAGATGTGGAGACTGAGGTTGGAGTTGGCTGAGTAGAACAGGGTAAACAGGTCCTGAGGGTAATCCAAGGTAGTGGTGATGAGATGTGGAGACTGAGGTTGGAGTTAGTTGAGTAGAACAGGGTAAACAGGTCCTGAGGGGAATCCAAGGTAGTGGTGATGAGATGTGGAGACTGAGGTTGGAGTTAGTTGAGTAGAACAAGGTAAACAGGTCCTGAGGGGAATCCAAGGTAGTGGTGATGAGATGTGGAGACTGAGGTTGGAGTTAGTTGAGTAGAACAGGGTAAACAGGACCTGAGGGGAATCCAAGGTAGTGGTGATGAGATGTGGAGACTGAGGTTGGAGTTGGCTGAGTAGAACAGGGTAAACAGGTCCTGAGGGGAATCCAAGGTAGTGTTGGTGAGTAATCCAAAGCTAGGTAGTTGGGTGATGTGGAACGGGAGACAGGAGCAGAGCGATAAACTGCAATGAGAGGATAAACGGTGTCAGGCAGGGAAACAGGCACAGCAGAGTAACAGGATCTTGAATAATCCTAAATGGCTAGAATCATGAACTGACTGAGCAGAGATTACAATCAGGCAGAGTGGAAGTGGCAGGACTGAGTATTTGTAGAGGTCTTGATTATGGGACAAGTTGCAGCTGGTAGGGATCTGCTCTTACTCCAGCACACTCTCCAACCACACAATCACACACACACAGAGAGAGACAGAGAGACAGAGAGACAGAGAGACAGAGAGAGAGAGAGTGTACAGGGGGGAGTAACTGCAGGTCTAGAAGACTGATGAACACCAGAGGGTGTAGCAGGAGCAGATGTGACAGTAACTGGTACATATGAGGAGTACACAATAACTGGTATATATCAGGGCCAGTAACTGAAAGGTGTTTGCTTTGAATCCCTGAGCCGACTAGGTAAAAATATCTGTCTGTGGCTTTGACTGAGACACTTAACCTTATCTGTGTATCTGGCTCTGTGAAATTGGACTCCTCCGCAAAGCTTGTGTGAATTGCCATGCTATTATTACTTTAAAACAGCACGAAAAGTGTTTTTCTGGTATATGATGCCTGCATGAATCAATTTATGGAAGATAATGTGTGTTTGCATGCATCTTTTTGTGTGCATGCAAGCCTGTTTGATTGACTATGTGAGCGTCTCTCTCTCTCTCTCTCTCCCTCTCTCTCTCTCCCTCTCCCTCTCCCCTACCTGGGGGATAAAGGCAAGTTGACTGTGACCAGTGTGAGCAGCTCAGACCAGTCCAATTCCAGATATCTGTGACATCAGTCACTAACAGATGGAGATCTCTGAACCAGTACAGCCCTGAACTTCCACAACACACACACACACAAGGCCAGATACTTGCCAAGACTATCATAGATCAAAAGCACCTTTCTATTGAGAGGCAGCAGCAGGCTCTATGTGACTGTATAGGAGGACAGGGTGAAGCAACACAGAGCAACAAAAATGAGAGAGAGAGACAGACCCAAATATCGGTGTCTGTGTGCGTAGGCCTACATAAGGAATCTTGATGAGGGACCAGGAAATTTTGATTTAACCTTTATTTACCTAGGCAAGTCACTTTAAGAACAAATTCTTATTTACAATGACAGCCTACCCCGGCCAAACCCAGATGACACTGGGCCAATTGTGTGCCACCCTGTGGGACTACCAATCACAGCTGGATGTGATCCAGCCTGGATTCAAACCAGGGACCGTAGTGACGCCTATTGCACTGAGATGCAGTGCCTTAGACCACTGCGCCACTCGGCAGCCCGGTTACCTTGGACAGCGAGGCATGCTGGGCTGTGGGAGACTTAGCCATCCACTACCCTTTTGGGGGAAATGTGGTCATTATCAATTGCGTAAACAGTATTGCGACACAATTCTCTGAAATCACGTGATAATTTATTGTTCAATCAATGTAAAATATTTGAAAAATATTTCTCAGAAAACGAACAAACAGAACTGTCCTAAAAAGATCTGAAAATCACCAAAGACATACAGTACTTCTCAGAGAGTAAGCAGTCATGTTATGTTCTCAATGCTGGTCATTGCTGATCAATGCTAATCAATGCTGGTCAATGCTGGTCAAAGCTGAACAATGCTGGTCAATAATGGTCAATGCTGGTCAATGTTGGTCAGTGCTGGTTAATGATGGTCAATGTTGATTAACGATGGTCAATACTAGTCGGTGCTGGTCAATACTGGTCAAAGCTGGTCAATGCTGGTCTACGCTGATCAATGCTGGTCAATGCTGATTAATGATGGTCAATACTGATCAATGCTGGTCAATGCTGGTCAATTTGGATCAATGCTGGTTAATGCTAATCAGTGCTGGTGAATGCTGATCAATGCTGGCCAATGCTGATCAATGCTGGTCAAAGCTGATCGATGCTGGTCAAATCTGATCAATGCTGGTCAATGCTGGACAATTATGATCAATGCTGGTCAATGTTGATCAATGCAGGTCAATGCTGATAAATGCTGATCAATCATGATCAGTGCTGGTCAATGCTGATCAATGCTTGCCAGTTTGGTTCAATGCTGATGAATGCATGTCAATGCTGGTCAGTGCTGGCAAATGCTGGCCAATGCTGATCAATGCTGGTCAATGCTGATAAATGTTAGCCAATGCTGGTCAATGCTGATCAATTTTGGTCAGTGCTGATCAATGTTGGTCATTGCTGACCAATGATAGTAAATGCTGATCAATTCTGGTCAATGCTGATCAATGCTGGGAAATGCTGATCAATGCTGTTTAGTGCTGCCCAATTCTGGTCAATGATGATCAATGAAAATCAATAATGGTCAATGCTGATCAGTGCTGGTGAATGCTTGGAAATGCTGATCAATGCTGTTCAGTGCTGCCCAACGATGATCAATTCTGGTCAATGATGATCAATGAAAATCAATGCTGGTCAATGCTGATCAATGTTGGTCAATGCTGACGAATGCTAGTAAATGCTGATCAATAATGGTCAAATCTGATCAATGTTGATCAATGCTGGCCAATGCTGATCAATGATGGTCAATGCTAGTCAGTGCTGGTGAATGCTGGGAAATGTTGATCAATGCTGATCAATGCTGGCCAATGCTGATCAATGCTGGTCAATGCAGGTCAATGCTGATCAATGCAGGTCAATGCTGATCAATCATGGTCAATGCTAGTCAATGCTGATCAATGCTGATCAATGCTTGTGAGTTTGAACCAATGCTGGTCAATGATGGTCAGTGCTGGCAAATGCTGGTCAATGATGATCTTTGATCATCAATGCTGGTCAATGATGATCTTTGATAATCAATGCTGGTCAATGATGATCTTTGAAAATCAATGCTGGTCAATGCTGATCAATGCTGATCAATGCTGACCAATGCTGATCAATAATGGTCAATGCTGATCAATGCTGATCAATGTTGATCAATGCTGGTCAATTCTGGCCAATGCTGATCAATGCCTGTCAATGCTGATCAATGCTGTTCAATGGTTACCTTGGACAGTGAGTCATGCTGGGCTGTAGGGGACTTAGCCATCCCCTACCCGTGAGGGGGGTCATTATCAGATGTGTAATATTGATCAATGCTAATCAATGCTGGCCAATGCCGGTCAATACTGATCAATGATGTTCAATGCTAATCAATAATGTTCAGTGCTGGTCAATGCTGGTCAATGCTGATCAATACTGGTCAACGATTGTCAATACTGATTAATGCAGGTCAATGCTGGTCAATTTGGATCAATGCTGATCAATGATTGCCAATGTTGATCATTGCTGGTCTAATAAAACGTTCCATCTTTGTATCCATCGTGTTACTGTTTTCTTGCCATTCAATTCTATTCTCTTTGCTGGCATTTCAGTATGTACAGTGCAAAGAATGCACAAACTATATCATTATGTGTGAGTAAGCTTGAGATAGCATTTTTGCAATGTAAACATAAAGACTGGACTGGATTTGACATCAGACACCTGCAGTACAAAAAAACAATAATCACAACAATAGACTAAGGACTATTCAAAGTGAGGTCATACTTCCGAACATTAAAAAAACGGTTTGAAGGTAAATCAGTTCTCCAGCTCAAAATGCTTAACCGTCAATTAAAATCAGTGATTTACTTGTGACAGAATGCTACATAAACAGAATGCTACATTGTAGCTTGTCCCATCAGATAACATGGCACACGTTAGCCATATGCTAACTTCAACAGGTGCCACTGATTATATCCTGCCACAAGTTCTGTATAAAGTGTGTTCCAACACTTGTTCCTTGGAAGGGTCCTTAACATGCACTTGTCATGACGTGGCCCTTTCTGGGTGGCTTCGTGGCTTCCCCCTCTCTCTCTCTCACACACTCTCTCTCTCCTAAACCCAGGTTTTATTACCCAGGTGGAAACATCATGCTTTGGGGCTGTTTTTCTGCAAAGGGACCAGGACGACTGATCCGTGTAAAGGAAAGAATGAATGGGGCCATGTATCATGAGATTTTGAGTGAAAACCTCCTTCCATCAGCAAGGGCATTGACGATGAAACGTGGCTGGGTCTTTCAGCATGACAATGATCCCAAACACACCGCCCGGGCAACGAAGGAGTGGCTTCGTAAGAAGCATTTCAAGGTCCTGGAGTGGCCTAGCCAGTCTCCAGATCTCAACCCCATAGAAAATCTTTGGAGGGAGTTGAAAGTCCATGTTGCCCAGCAACAGCCCCAAAACATCACTGCTCTAGAGGAGATCTGCATGGAGGAATGGGCCAAAATACCAGCAACAGTGTGTGAAAACCTTGTGAAGACTTACAGAAAACGTTTGACCTCTGTCATTGCCAACAAAGGGTATATAACAAAGTATTGAGATAAACTTTTGTTATTGACCAAATACTTATTTGCCACCATAATTTGCAAATAAATTCATTAAAAATCCTACAATGTGATTTTCTGGATTTTTTTTCTCTCATTTTGTCTGTCATAGTTGAAGTGTACCTATGATGAAAATTACAGGCCTCTCTTCTTTTTAAGTGGGAGAACTTGCACAATTGGTGGCTGACTAAATACTTTTTTGCCCCACTGTATGTTGAGTGTGTTTAATTTAATGACCTCATGACGGACAGGAAACACACACAACTATATCTCTGAATGTGTACATTTCTCAATTATGGGGTTTACATCTAATTATTGTATAAAATGAATGAGTAAAGATTAAACTATTTGTGAAATGATGTGATGTTAAACTTTAATTTGAGAGAATTGTATTCCCTGTAAAGTTGAACTAGTCAGTGCCCCCCGTGAGCACAGACATGATCTGGCATCATGGTGCTGCCCTTTTCTATTGTTATGAATAAAACCCAGCGTGAGCTGAGGTTGCAAATGGTTGAATTCCTAAGACTAGAAAACCATACCATGTGGAGAATTGGCTACACGTCTGGAAATAGTTAAACACTGAGACTATCGATCCTCACATAATAAGAGCAAATCTTAGATATTATTACTAGACTGCAGCTAGAAATTATGTAAACCTAGGATGCGAATACTGACAACCGCCGAAACATCTATTCGAAGAACAATGAACGCCTGACCTATCCATTACAACAGACACTATCCGGAGCCACTGATAAAGCTACAACCATGAAAGACATTGTGACTTCTGGGGAAGTAACCAGAGACTCTCTGATGAACTGACTCTTCAGCAGACGGACCGACGATTCTAACAGAGAAGACAACAATGACAGACGGGCGTAAATATATTTATTGGAATTATTCCCGAATGAGCGGCCGTTCATTTGCAAAGGATTAGCATTTCAATGAATATAATTACCCACTGTGTGTAGTCAATCCATTTTGTCCTTCCCTCTACTTTATCGGTCCACACCCCCATTCCCTTTTCCACAAAGCCGTCATATCGGCTTAGCCCACTAGGGAATCTTCCCCATCATTGTTAATAACCAATATCTACTGTTTGTTTATGCATTTCTGTGATTATTTAGTTAGTTAGTAAATAAATGATTAAGCCAATTGGTGTATGGGTGATTCATAGTTTAGGCTGGGTTCGTGCAGATAACCAATAATTCTACGACGTTTGAAATGAGACTGATGTAAGGTAAAGAACAATTCATTAATAGAAGACTAATAGATCAGATTAAAATATCTGAAGAGTTATATTCGGAAAATTATAATTTTGTAATCTGAAGATTTTCCGTGGTGCCCCGACTTCCTAGTTAATTAAATTTACATGATTATTTTAATCACGTAATATTAACTACAGAGAATTTAATTGATCAAATAAGCCTTCACATTTAATGATAGCCAGAGACACGAAACACTATATATACAAACGTATATGGACACCCCTTCAAATTAGTGGATTCTGCTATTTCAGACACAGCCTTTGCTGACATGTGTATAAAATTAAGCATATAGCCATGCAATCTCCATAGACAAACATTGGCAGTAGAATTGCCTTACTGAAGAAATCATTGACTTTCAACGTGGCATCTTCATAGGATACCACCTTTCCAATAAGTCAGTTTGTCAAATGTATGCCCTGCTAGAGCTGCGCTGGTCAAATGTAAGTGCTGTTATTGTAAAGTGGAAACGTATAGGAATAACAACGGCTCATCCGTGAAGTGGTAGGCCACACAAGCTCACAGAACGGGACCTTGAGTGCTGAAGCGAGTAGAAATTGTCTGTCCTCAGTTGCAACACTCACTATCAAGTTCCAAACTGCCTCTGGAATCAAAGTAAGCACAATAACTGTTCGTCGGGAGCTTCATGAAAGGAAATTCAATTGGTGACCATGAAATGAAATGAGTTTCCATGTCCGAGCACCCGCACACAAGCCAAAGATCACCATGCGCAATGCCAAGCGTCGGCGGGATTGGTGTAAAGCTCACCGCTATTGGACTCTGGAGCAGTGAAAATCTCTTCTCTGGAGTAATATACAAGCTTCATCACAGACAGTGGCAGTCCGACAGACAAATCTGGGTTTGGCAGATGCCAGAAAAATGCCACCTGTCCCAATGCATAGTGCCAACTGTAAAGTTTGGTGGATGAGGAATAATGATCTGTGGCTGGTTTTCATGGTTCGGGCTAGGCGTCTTAGTTCCAGTGAAAGGAAACCTTAATGCTACAGCATACAATGACATTCTAGACGATTCTGTGCTTCCAACTTTGTGGCAACTGTTTGGGGAAGGCCCTTTCCTGTTTCAGCAAAACAATGCCCCTATGCACAAAGCGAGGTCAATACAGACATGATTTGTCGAGATCGGTGTGTAAGAACTTGTCTGGTCTGCACAGATCCCTCAACCTCATCGAACACCTTTGGGATGAATTGGAATACCGACTGCGAGCCAGGCCTAATCACCCAACATCAGTGACTAACCTCACTAATGTTCTTGTGGCTGAATGGAAGCAAGACCCTGCAGCAATGTTTCAACATCTAGCGGAAAGCCTTCCCAGAAGAGTGGAGGCTGTTATACCAGCAAAGAGGGGACCAACTCCATATTAATACCCATGATTTTGGAATGAGATGTTTGACGAGCAGGTGTCCACATACCTTTGGTCATGTAGTGTACCTCAGTCCAACAGCACTTTCTGATCCTCAAAGCAACTATTGTGTATTTGACTGACTGGTCAAATAGCTCTAAAGTGCCAAGTACATGTAAAATGTTGCCGACTGTGGCAAGGCTTCGAATCTCACATCAGTTTGCTCCCTTGCGAAATGTAGATTTATATGTATAGTAGTGTGTTGAAAAGAGACATAGCCTAAAGCCAACAGCATTAAAATTAAGAATTAATTTAGGAATAGATTTCAAACTTTAAGCCTATTAGGCATCCAGACCTCATGAAAGTTGCAAAGGAAACCCTTAATCTTGTAATAAATAAAATCTAGTGATACATAACTTGACTTTAAGGAGCTACCTCTTTTAGTCTTGCACACAAACAAATTGCTATTCTATATATATAGAATTGAATGGCAAGAAAACAGTAACACGATGGATACAAAGATGGAACGTTTTATTAGACCAGCAATTATCATATTGCATAGGCTATTACATGGACGTGTACACCTAAATGTAGGCCTACAACCTTTTATATGCATTCTTATAATCATCTGCTTTGTCTCATGTGCGTTATTTGACACGAGGAGTATGCAATTGAGATATTGCCTTCATGTAGCCTCGGCTTCCAGGCCTGTGAGGTGGAAGCCTGGTGGAGCCGACCCATGGAGCCTACCCATGGAGCCTACCCATGGAGCCTACCCATGGAGCCTACCCATAGTGATTAAACCCTCTCCTGGCAAAGTGACAATAGTGTAGGATATCATTAATAAATTATTAGGATACACATGTAGGCCTACAAAGTTTTATAGGCTATACATTATTTATAATCATCCACTTTGCCACATGCAGAATGAATCGAGCATCAAGGACCTGCAGTGGACAGTTTTTTTCCTCAACAAAAAAGCTAGACTCTAGGGGGGCTCGAACCAGTGGTTTAGGTACACTATCAATTGTCAACTGTGCCACCTAGAAGCGATGGTGACAACAGTAGCCTGACAGCTATTTGACAAATCCAGAGGACTTTTAATTTTTGTTTGTTTTACAATGTACTATAATCTTAATATTGTAAGGACTTTATGTTGTAAGGACCTTGTTTCTTTAAAAGCACATGGATGTTTGTGAAACAGTGGGATTTTGTCATATACTGTATGTGAAAATGGGCAAATGTTGTCAAACGTTAGTAGTAGCTAGTAGGTTAGTCAAGGATGTATCAGTGCAATATTGGCACATAACATTTCAAATCAAATTGTGGTAGCCGGCTAGTGATGGTAAAAGGTGGTAGCCGGCTAGTGATGGATATTTAACAGTCTGATAGCCTTGAGATAGCTGTTTTTCAGTCTCTCGGTCCCAGCTTTGCTGCACCTATACTGACCTCGTCTTCTGGATGGTAGCGGGGTGAACAGGCCGTGGCTCGGTGGTTGATGTTCTTGATGATCTTTTTGACCTTCCTGTGACATAGGTGTCTTGGAGGGCAGGCAGTGTGTCCCCGGTGATGCGTTGGGCAGACTGTGCCACCCTCTGGAGAGCCCTGTGGTTGCAGGTGGTGTAACAGCCCGACAGGATGCTCTCAAATGTGCATCTGTAAAAGTTTGTGAAGGTCTTAGGGGGCAAGCCAAATTTCTTCAGTCTCCTGGTAATCAAGCCTACTACTGTTGTGTTGTCTGAAAGCTTGATGATTGTGTAGGAGGTGTGTGTGGCCACACAGTCATTGGTGAACAGGGAGTGCAGGAGGGGGTTAAGCATGCACCCTTGTGGGGAACCTGTGTTGAGTATCAGCGAAGTGGAGGTGTTTTTTCATACCTTCACCACCAGGGGGCGGCCTATCAAGAAGTCCAGGACCAAGTAGTCAATGAACAGCATTCTTGTCCAGATGGGATGGGGGCAGTGTGCAGTGCAATGGCGATTGCATCGTCTGTGGATCTGGTATTTGGTATTTTATTTGGATCAATTAGCTCCCACTATTAGCTGTTGCAAAAGCAGCAGCTACTCTTCCTGGGGTCCACACAAAACATGAAACATAATACAGAACATCATTAGACAAGAACAGCTCAAGGACAGAACTACATACACTTTTAAAAAGGCACACGTGTCTGCTGTCACCATATGTATTCGTTATGGTCATCAAAATGCCAGCTACTAAAATCAGATCCAATAACAGAGGATTAGAAATCCAAGGCTTAAAAACAAAGGTGTCCATGTATACCGATGACTCAAGTTTTATATTAAGTCTGCAAGATAGATCCCTGCAATGTCTCATTAAAGATCTAGATAACATTTCTGTACTCTCTGGACTAAAAACTCATTATGATAAGTGTACAATATTACATATTGGATCCTTAAAAAATACAACTTTTACATTACCCTGCAGCTTACCTATAAAATGGGCTGATGGTGAAGTAGACATACTCGGTATTCATATCACAAAATATATAAATAAGCTCTCCACAATGAATTTCATTAGAAAACTTGTAAAAATAGACAAGATCCTGCAACCATGGAGAGGTAAATACCTGTCTATTTATGGAAAAATTGCCTTGATTAACTCCTTAGTCATATCTCAGTTTACTCACTTACTTATGGCGCTGCATACTCCTGATGATTCGTTTTTCAAATCATATGAGCAAAAAATATTGAACTTTATCTGGGACGCTAAACCAGACAAAATAAAGCGTACATATCTAAACTCAGCAAAAAAAGAATCATCCTCTCACTGTCAACTGCATTTATTTTCAGAAAACTTAACGTGTAAATATATGTATGAACATAACAAGATTCAACAACTGAGACATAAACTGAACACAGACATTTGACGAACAGAAATGGAATAATGTGTCCCTGAACAAAGGGGAGTCAAAATCAAATGTAAGAGTTGCAAAGAAAAAGCTATATCTCAGACTGGCAAATAAAAAGAAAAGATTAAGATTAAGAACACAGGCACTGGACAGAGAAACGTTTTCTTTGCAGCTCTGCCTAGAAGGCCAGCAACCTGGAGTCGCCTCTTCAATGTTGACGTTGAGACTGGTGTTTTGCAGGTACTATTTAATGAAGCTGCCAGTTGAGGACTTGTTATGTGTCTGCTTCTATAAATTAGAAACTCTAATGTACGTGTCCTCGTGCTCAGTTGTGCACCGTGGCCTCCCACGGTTTGCTCTCCCTTTCTATTCTGGTTAGAGACAGTTTGCGCTGTTCTGTGACGGGAGTAGTACACAGCGTTGTATGAGATCTTCAGTTTCTTGGTAATTTCTCGCATGGAATAGCCGTCATTTCTCGGAACAAGAATAGACTGATGAGTTTCAGAAGGGCTTTGTTTCTGGATATTTTGAGCCTGTAATTGAACCCACAAATGTTGATGCTTCAGATACTCAACTAGTCTAAAGAAGGCCAGTTTTATTGCTTCTTTAATCAGTACCACAGTTTTCAGCTGGGCTAACATAATTGCGAACGGTTTTTGTTTAATGATCAATTAGCCTTTTAAAATTATAAACTTGGATTAGCGAACACAATTTTTAACTTGAATTTGAATTTTTATTTCACCTTTATTTAACCAGGTAGACCAGTTGAGAAAAGTTCTCATTAACAACTGCGACCTGGCCAAGATAAAGCAGAGCAGTATGACAAAAACAACAACACATAGTTACACGTAAACAATAACAATAACACAATAGAAAAATCCATGTACAGTGTGTGCAAATGTAGAAGAGTAGGGAGGTAAGGCAATAAATAGGCCGTAGAGGCAAAATAATTACAATTTAGCATTAAAACTGGATATATGTGCAGATGATGATGTGCAAGTAGAGACACTGGGGTGCAAAAGAGCAAGAGGATAAGTAGCAATATGGGGATTAGGTAGTCGGGTGTTGTCACGCCCTGACCTTAGAGAGCCTTTTATTCTCTAATTTGGTTAGGTCAGGGTGTGACTAGGGTAGGTACTCTAGGTTTTGTATTTCTATGTTGGCCTGGTATGGATCCCAATCAGAGGCAGCTGTCTATCATTGTCTCTGATTGGGGATCATATTTAGGCAGCCTTTTCCCATTGGGTTTTTGTGGGATCTTGTTTGTGTGTGCCTGTGAGCACTCTATGACTTCACGTCTCAGTTTGCTCATTATTGTTTTTGTAAGTTTAATTTGAATTAAACATGTGGAACTCTATGTAAGCTCGCCTCGGTACGAGTATGATTACCACAACGAGTGTGACAGGTGTGCTATTTACAGATTGGCTATGTACAGGTACAGTGATCGGTAAGCTGCTCTGACAGCTGGTGCTTAAAGTTAGTGAGGGAGATATAAGACTCCAGCTTAAGTGATTTTTTCAATTCGTTCCAGTCAATTGGCAGCAGAGAACTGTAAGGAAAGGCGGCCAAAGGAAGTGTTGGCTTTGGGGATGACCAGTGACATATACCTGCTGGAGCGCGTGCTATGGGTGGGTGTTGCTATGGTGACCAGTGAGCTGAGATAAGGCGGGGTTTTACCTAGCATAGACTTATAGATGACCTGGAGCCAGTGGGTTTGGCGAAGAAAATGTAGTGAAGGTCAGCCAACGAGAGCATACAGGTCGCAGTGGTGCTTAGTATATGGGGCTTTGGTGACAAAACGGATGGCACTGTGATAAACTACATCCAGTTTGCTGAGTAGAGTATTGGAGGCTATTTTGTAAATGACATCGCCAAAGTCAAGGATTGGTAGGATAGTCAGTTTTACGAGGGTGTTTGGCAGCATGAGTGAAGGATGCTTTATTGCGAAATAGGAAGCTGATTCTAGATTACATTTTGGATTGGAGATGCTTAATGTGAGTCTGGAGGGAGAGTTTACAGTCTAACCAGACACCTAGGTATTTGTAGTTGTCCACATATTCTAAGTCAGAACCGTCCAGAGTAGTGATGCTAGTCGGGCGGGAGGGTGCGGGCAGCGATCGGTTGAAGAGCATGCATTTAGTTTTACTTGCATTTAAAAGCAGTTGGAGGCCTCGGAAGGAGTGTTGTATGGCATTGAAGCTCGTTTGGAGGTTTGTTAGCACAGTGTCCAAAGAAAGGCCAGATGTATACAGAATGAAGTCGTCTTTGTAGAGGTGGATCAGAGAATCACCAGCAGCAAGAGCGAAATCATTGATATATACAGAGAAAAGAGACAGCCCGAGAATTTAACCCTGTGGCACCCCCATAGAAACTGCCAGAGGTCCGGTCAAGAGGCCCTCCGATTTGACACAGTGAACTCTATCTGAGAAGTAGTTGGTGAACCAGGCGAGGCAGTCATTTGAGAAGCCAAGGCTATTGATTCTGCCGATAAGAATGCGGTGACTGACAGAGTCGAAAGCCTTGGCCAGGTTGATGAAGACGGCTGCACAGTACTTATCGATGGAGGTTATGATATCGTTTAGGATATTGTGCGTGGCTGAGGTGCACCCATGACCAGCTCGGAAACCAGCTCGGAAACCATGGGGTGGGATTCAAAATGGTCGGTGATCTGTTTGTTAACTTGGCTTTCGAAGATTTTAGAAAGGCAGGGTAGGATAGACATAGGTCTATAACAGTTTGGGTGTAGAGTGTCTCCCCCTTTGAAGAAGGGCTTTCCAATCGTTGGGGATCTCAGACTATACGAAAGATAGGTTGAATAGGCTAGTAATAGGGGTTGCAACAATTTCGGCTGATATTTTTAGAAAGAGAGGGTCCAGATTGTCTAGCCCAGCTGATTTGTAGGGATCCAGATTTTGCAGCTCTTTCAGAACATCAGCTGTCTGGATTTGGGTGAAGGAGAAGCAGGGGGGGACTTGGGCAAGTTGCTGCAGGGGGGTGCAGAGCTGTTGGCCGGGGTAGGGGTAACCAGATGGAAAGCATGGCCAGCCATAGAAAAATGCTTATTGAAATGATCGATTATTGTAGATTTATCGGTAGTGACAATGTTTCCTATCCTCAGTGCAGTGGGCTGCTGGGAGGAAGTGCTCTTATTCTCCATGGATTTCTGTTCGTCGTGGGCATTTCCTGCCTAAGCTTGCCCACTTTGCCAATTAAATAATCATTAAAATAATTGGCAACATCAAATGGTTTTGTGATGAATAAGCCATCTGATTCGATGAAAGACAGAGTTGAATTTGTCTTTCTGCCCATAATTTAATTTAAAGTACCCCCCCCCCCCCCCCGCAAAAGGCCATCATTCTTTATATCACTGATCTTGGCTTCATAATAAAGTTTCTTCTTCTTCTTGTTGAGTTTAGTCACATAATTTCTCAATTTGCCAGTAAGCCAGTCAGATGTGCAGCCAGACTTATTAGCCACTCCTTTGTCCCAATCTCTTTCAACCATACAGTTTTTAAATTCCTCATCAATCCATGGAGCCTGAACAGTTCTAACAGTCAGTTTCATAACAGGTGCATGTTTATCAATAATTGGAAGAAGCAACTTCATAAATTCATCAAATGCAGCGTCTGGATGCAAATATTTTTTAACATCATCCACATAAGAGTCACAGCTAAATCTTTTGTATGATCTCTTATACACTATTTTAGGCTCAGCTGTTGGAACTTTGGCTTCCCTGGATATAGCCACTATATTGTGATCACTGCATCCAATGGGTACGGATATAGCTTTAGAACAAAGTTCTACAGTATTAGTAAAAATGTGATCAATACATGTGGATGATCCTGTAGTCTTTGTCAACACCCTGGTAGGTTGATTAATAACCTGAACCAGATTACAGGCACTGGTGGCAGTAAGAAGCTTCCTATTGAGGGGACAGCTTGATGAAAACCAGTCAATATTTCGGTCCCCAAGAAAGTAGACCTCTCTGTTTACATCACATACACTAAGCATTTCACACATCATTTAGATACTGACTGTTAGCACTTGGTGGCCTATAGCAACACCCCAAAAGAAAATGCTTTAGATGTGCCAAGTGAACCTGCAACCACAACACTTCAATAACACTTGACATAAGATCTTCTCTAAGCATTACAGGGATATGGCTCTGCATATATACAGTAACTCCTCCCCCATAAGCATTACAGGGATATGGCTCTGAATATACACAGCAACACCTCCCCCATAAGCATTTCTGTCTCCTCTATAAATGTTAAATCCTTGTATTGTTACTGATGTATCATCTAATTAATTATCTAAGTGAGTCTCAGAAAAGTATAATATATGAATGTTATCTGATGTTAGCAAGTTATTGATTTAATGAACCTTGTTTCTAAGGCTACATATATTAATATGGGCTATTTTCAGCCCTTTCCTGGTTAGCTTATCAGAGGTAGACATAATATTGAAAAGAGCACACAAATCAAGAGAAAAAATAAACATTCAGCAGTCCATTAATCAATGTGTGTGTGTGTGTGTGTGTGTGGTGCGGGGTTGAGGCTACAAACCCATAGACTTGGCTCTCTCATCCCTTCCAGGCTTCTGGGATGGAGGGTGGAGAATGAGCCTGTCATAGAGGATGTATGCAATGTCCTGATGCACTCTGGCAGCTTTCATGGCTGGGATCAGTTCTTTCCTCTTCTGGCACACAGCATCAGAATAGTCCTCGTTGAGGAAGATATACGTTCCGCTCAAGTTCTTGGCTCTTTCCAGAACAGCTACCTTGTCCTTGAACCTCAGCTACTTGACCACTATTGGCCTGGGCCGGTGGTGGGTTTTCCAGTCCTGTGGGCACGCTCCACCTCAATCTTCCTGTGGACCACCTTCAATTTCTCAGAGATCATTTCCCTCACTTTGTCCTCAGACTCCATCCGGATCTCATGTGAAGATTTTGCAATTCCATCCCCAACCATGTTGTTCCACCTTGATTGTCCCTCGAGATAGTCTGATTTATCTGTCATTGTTATCATGGATTCACACACAGAACTGATGTCCCCTCTCAATGACTTACAGATTGCTGTCATCTTGCTGTTCTCCTGCTTCAACTCGTTGAGCTGACCCTGGGAGAACTGCAAACTGTTCTTCAGGTCCTGGACCTCTCTGGTCAGGTCATCTATTCTTTTATTAGTAGAATTCATGAGTATTTGGACAAAACAATTGAAGCTATTTTCTTGTTGTTGTAACAACTGCTTGTAGGTCTCTTTATGTTTGTTTAAAAGATCCTTCGCGTGTGATAGAGAGACACCACTGGCACTGTACTCAGTGGTACTCCCGCCGGCATTGGTCTTTGTCATGATAGCTAGCAACGTATGTTAGGCTGTTACTCCTCACAGTTCCAGACAAGGCAGGAGACAGAAAATGTAAAACAACAAACAGCAGGGATCTAGACAGCCACAAACCCAGGACAATCCGCGCTCCCAGCCACAATGGCTAAAAGCGTCACGGGCTATGTTCAAGAACACCTCGCTAGCTTTTATTTCCAGCTAGCTAGCAGCTAGGCTAGCTGCGACGCCAAATAGGTCCTCACACCCGTCCTTGGTTGGCAGGATCACTGGAAAGATACAAGCAGTCCCAGCAACTGATGCCAACTGCGTCGCGGGTTCCAAAATAAGAAGCTAGGTACCTACCAAGAACATTAATATACTTTTAAACAACACACTTTTCAAACAAACAAAACCGAGCTCTTCCTCGTTCCGTGTACAACAGGAAGTGACGTTCACCTACAGATTACCCAGTGGTATATTACTATAGGAGAGACATGTAGATTACCCACTGGTATGCAAATTGAAGTGGGTATAGGGTGTCAGGTAAGGAAGAGGTGATATGACCCTTAACTAGCCTCTCAAACCACTTCATGATGACAGAAGAGAGTGCTACAGCGATAGTCATTTAGTTCAGTTACCTTGGCTTTCTTCGGGACAGAAACAATGGTGGACAACTTGAAACAAGTGGAGACAGCAGACTGGGATAGGGGAAGATTGAATATGTCTGTAAACACCCCAGCCAGCTGGCCGGCGCATGCTCTGAGGACGCGACTAGAGAAGCCATCTGGGCCGGCAGCCTTGCGAGGGTTAACACGCTTAAATGTCTTACTCACGCCGGCCATATAGAACGAGAGACCACAGTACTTGGGAGCGGGCCGCATCGGTGGCACTGTGTTATCCTCAAAGCGGGCGAAGAAGGTGTTTAGCTTGTCCGGGAGCAAGATGTCGGTGTCCTTGACGTGGATAGATTTCCCTTTGTAATTTATGACTGTCTGTAGACCCTGCCACATACGTCTTGTGTCTGAGCTGTTTGTCTCTGTACTGATGTTTTGCCTGTTTGATTGCCTTACGGAAGAAATAACTACACTGTTTGTATTCAACCATATTCCCAGTCACCTTGCCATGGTTAAATGCGGTGGTTCGTGCATTCAGTTCTGCGGGAATGCTGCCATCTATCCACGGTTAATGGTTTGGGTAGGTTTTAATAGTAATAGGGGGAACCACTATACACTTTCTGATGAACTCAGTCACCTTGTCCGTGTTTAAGTAAATGTTATTCTCAGAGGCAACCCGGAACATATTCCAGTCCATGTGATCAAAAAAATCTTGAAGCATGGATTCCGATTGGTCAGACCAGCGTTGAATAGACCTTAGCACAGGTACTTCCTGTTTGAGTTTCTGCCAATAGGAAGGGAGGAGCAAAAGGGATGTTGTGATCTGATTTGCCGAAGGGAGGGCTTCTTTCGAGCATGGATTAAATTCCTTATATTAGTTTTGCATCTCTGCCTCCTTGGGTTATTAATTTCATGGTTTTGAGTGCGAGTACCTTTTGAACTCTACAGATATTTTCTCTCCCACGCACCGGCTGCCTTTCATTCTAGTCTGAGCACAAACCCTCATACTTTTGAACTCTAAAGATATTTTCTCTCCCACGCACCGGCTGCCTTTCATTCTAGTCTGAGCACAAACCCTCATACTTTTAAACTCTAAAGATATTTTCTCTCCCACGCACCGGCTGCCTTTCATTCTAGTCTGAGCACAAAACATCATACTTTTGAACTCTACAGATATTTTCTCTCCCACGCACCGGGTGCCTTTCATTCTAGTCTGAGCACAAACCCTCATACTTATAATCAACATAATAATTCAAATTTCCTGCCGCTGCAGAATTATTTTCCTGCTGTAGCAAACTGGCTCAAATTAAGATCCTACATCTGTAGACGCACACACACATAGGCCACTCACCTGGGCTTCACATGAAAAAAAATAAAGAAGTGCCCTCCTGTAAGAAAGGCTGTGATTGTGGTGAACAGAATGGGCATTCAATCATTTTTGTCCTGGGTGCCTGGAAGTGTGTGTGTGTGTGTGTGTGTGTGTGTGTGTGTGTGTGTGTGTGCACGTGTACAGGTGTAGGATCCTAATTGGATCACCCTGTTGCAGGTGAAATTTAAAACTTGTAGTGTATTTGTGGTTTAAAAAGGCTTCTGAAGTTTGTAAATTTCACTTGACATTTCAGACTTGATTTTCCTTTAAGAAAAATGTATCAACCCCTACGAAAATGTCCATGAATTATAATCCACATAATAGCTCACATTTCCTGTTCCTGCAGGATTATTTTCCTGCTGTAGCAAACAAATTTGGCTCAAATTACGATCCTACATGTGCATGTACTATGAACATTTTTGCTTTGTACAGCTATTTCAGACTTCTCTGATGGAGCATAGAGTGGTTGAAAGCTGGTGATTTGGGAACAGCCTCCTGCAGTCCTGAGAATGAAGGAAAAGCCATTCTATCGTACTGTACTGGCATATTGGAAACCTTTTGACTGTCTCTGCGACACCTGAGCACAAAGATTTCTATTCAGGAGACCGTGGGTGGCCACAGAACAGCTCTTTAAGAACATAAAGAACATTTAAAAAATCTTCTAAGTCTTCTACATGTAACAAGTATTTTGGGGTGTAAGGGAAAATGTATGGGTGTAAAAAGTGCATATTTACTTTAGGAATGTAGTGGAGTATAAGTAAAAGTTGTCCAAAATATAAATACTAAATTAAATTACAGATACCCAAAAACAATACTTAAGTTGTACTTCAAAGAATTTTTACTTATTTACGTTACACCACTGATCTTTGATGCTTCCAAAACAAAAGCTGCAACACAGCTAGTAAGAAGAAACATAAAGACAGAGAGAGGTACACAGGAAGTGAAGATGGAAAAAAAACGGGGTGGCAGGTAGCCTAGTGGTTAGAGTGGAGGGACGGCAGGTAGCCTAGTGGTTAGAGTGGAGGGACGGCAGGTAGCCTAGTGGTTAGAGTGGCGGGTTAGAGTGGAGGGACGAGGTAGCCTAGTGGTTAGAGTGGAGGGACGGCAGGCAGGTAGACTAGTGGTTAGCCTAGTGGAGGTGGCGGACGGCAGGTAGCCTAGTGGTTAGAGTGGAGGGACGGCAGGTAGACTAGTGGTTAGAGTGGAGGGACGGCAGGTAGACTAGTGGTTGGAGGGACGGCAGTGGAGGGACGGCAGGTAGCCTAGTGGTTAGAGTGGAGGGGCAGGTAGCCTAGGCAGGTAGCGGCAGGTAGCCTGGTGGTTAGAGTGGCGGGACGGCAGGTAGCCTAGTGGTTAGAGTGGAGGGACGGCAGGTAGCCTAGTGGTTAGAGTGGAGGGACGGCAGGTAGCCTAGTGGTTAGAGTGGCGGGACGGCAGGTAGCCTAGTGGTTAGAGTGGCGGGCAGGTAGACTAGTGGTTAGAGTGGAGGGACGGCAGGTAGGTAGAGTGGCTAGTGGTTAGAGTGGAGGGACGGCAGGTAGCCTAGTGGTTAGAGTGGAGGGACGGCAGGTAGCCTAGTGGTTAGAGTGGAGGGACGGCAGGTAGCCTAGTGGTGGAGGGACGGCAGGTAGAGTGGTTAGAGTGGAGGGACGGCAGGTAGCCTAGTGGTTAGAGTGGCGGACGGCAGGTAGACTAGTGGTTAGAGTGGAGGGACGGCAGGTAGCCTAGTGGTTAGAGTGGCGGGACGGCAGGTAGACTAGTGGTTAGAGTGGAGGGACAGGTAGCCTAGTGGTTAGAGTGGAGGGACGGAGGTAGCCTAGTGGTTAGAGTGGAGGGAGGCAGGTAGACTAGTGGTTAGAGTGGAGGGACGGCAGGTAGCCTAGTGGTTAGAGTGGCGGGACGGCAGGTAGCCTAGTGGTGGTTAGAGTGGAGGGACGGCAGGTAGCCTAGTGGTTAGGTTAGCCTAGTGGTTAGAGTGGAGGGACGGCAGGTAGCCTAGTGGTTAGAGTGGAGGGACGGCAGGTAGCCTAGTGGTTAGAGTGGCGGGACGGCAGGTAGCCTAGTGGTTAGAGTGGAGGGACGGCAGGTAGCCTGTTGGTTAGAGTGGCGGGACGGCAGGTAGACTAGTGGTTAGAGTGGAGGGACGGCAGGTAGCCTAGTGGTTAGAGTGGAGGGACGGCAGGTAGTGGTGGTAGAGTGGAGGGACGGCAGGTAGCCTAGTGATTAGTGGAGGGACGGCAGGTTAGTGGTTAGTGGAGGGACGGCAGTGATTAGGTAGCCTAGTGGTTAGAGTGGAGGGACCTAGTGATTAGAGTGGAGGGACAGGTAGCCTAGTGATTAGAGTGGAGGGACGGCAGGTAGCCTAGTGGTTAGAGTGGAGGGACGTTGTGATTAGCAGGTAGCCTAATGTTTAGAGCGTTGGGCCAGTAACCAGCAGGTAGCCTAGTGTTTAGAGCGTTGGGCCAGTAACCAGCAGGTAGCCTAGTGATTAGAGCGTTGGGCCAGTAACCAGCAGGTAGCCTAGTGATTAGAGCGTTGGGCCAGTAACGCAGGTAGCCTGGTGATTAGAGCCCAGTAACCAGCAGGTAGCCTAGTGATTAGAGCGTTGGGCCAGTAACCAGCAGGTAGCCTAGTGATTAGAGCGTTGGGCCAGTAACCAGCAGGTAGCCTAGTGATTAGAGCGTTGGGCCAGTAACCAGCAGGTAGCCTAGTGATTAGAGCGTTGGGCCAGTAACCAGCAGGTAGCTTAGTGATTAGAGCATTGGGCCAGTAACCAGCAGGTAGCCTAGTGATTAGAGCGTTGGGCAGGTAACCAGCAGGTAGCTTAGTGATTAGAGCGTTGGGCCAGTAACCAGCAGGTAGCCTAGTGATTAGAGCATTGGGCCAGTAACCAAAAGGTTGCTAGATTGAATCCCTGAACTGACAAAGTAAAAATCTGTTGTTCTGCCCATGAACAAGGCAGTTAACCCACTGTTCCCCACTGGCCGTCATTGTAAATTAGAATTTTTATTTTTAACTGACTTGACTCGTTAAATTAAAGAAACACACACAAGAGCCGTCATATTTGCAGCCAGCCCATAAAGTGGGTTACGAAATCAGTTGTCTAGACTCCTGTGTTCAGGGGCACAACCTTGGTTTTAGAAGTGGGCAGGACATATCCTGGCGGGGGGCTGGGGTCCTCCCTCCAAATTTTTTGGGGTATCTAAAGCCAATTTGGGGTCAGTTTTATTGTAAATAAGAATATAATATTTTTTAAACACTTCTACATGAATATGGATGCAACCATGATTATGGATAATCCTGAATGAATTGTGAATAATGATGAGTGAGAAAGTGCTAACCTCCCTGTTAATGTAATGGTGAGAGGTTAGCATGTCTTGAGGGTATGATATTTGTGTGTCTGTAACTTTCATTGTTCACGATTCATTCAGGTTTATCTGTAATCATGGTAGCATCCACATTACTGTAGATGTGTTTAGAAACATATTATATCCTTATTTACAATGAAAGTGACTCCAAAATGACACAATACATTATTTACCATTAATTTCTATTGGGCACAAAATAATCTGAAACACAACTAAAAGAAATAGCAAATGCATACAACAAATGTCACAAATCACAAGCTTGATGCAGTCATTCCGTGCTATGAATATGGAACCAGATACTTAACTTTGTACTACATTAATATACATAGAATTTGTCCAAATACTTTTGCCCCCCTAAAATGGGGAGACTATGTACAAAAAGTGCCGTTACTTCTAAACGGTTTACCCAAAATCGATTAAAATAACCTCAAATTAAAGCTGACTGTCTGCACATTAACTTCATAGTCATTGTTTGATATCAAATCCAAACTTTTAGAGTATAGAGCCAAAAGAAGAACAAATGCTTCACTGTCCCAATAATTACGGAGGGCACTGTAATTCATATCATAGGCCTAATAGTAATGTAGAGCTCTTTTACTTTCAATCAATATAGCTGGATAGCCCTGTCATGCCCCTAGTCTCCACCAAACTGCAGCGCCCCAACCCAACACACCCCACTCAGCTTTAGGATCTTAGTGAAACATTCATTATTGGTTTCAGGTGTGTTAGGCCAAAGCCACAGTGACAACCAACATTACGGCAGACCTCCAGGGCCAGGACGTGGGCATGTTTTCAACATTACGGCAGACCTCCAGGGCCAGGACGTGGGCATGTTTTCTACATTACGGCAGACCCAGGGCCAGGACGTGGGCATGTTTTCAACATTACGGCAGACCTCCAGGGCCAGGACGTGGGCATGTTTTCAACATTACGGCAGACCTCCAGGGCCAGGACGTGGGCATGTTTTCTACATTACGGCAGACCTCCAGGGCCAGGACGTGGGCATGTTTTCAACATTACGGCAGACCACCAGGGCCAGGACGTGGGCATGTTTTCTACATTACGGCAGACCTCCAGACCTCAGGGCCAGGACGTGGGCATGTTTTCAACATTACGGCAGACCTCCAGGGCCAGGACGTGGGCATGTTTTCAACATTACGGCAGACCTCCAGGGCCAGGACGTGGGCATGTTTTCAACATTACGGCAGACCTCCAGGGCCCGGACGTGGGCATGTTTTCTACATTACGGCAGACCTCCAGGGCCAGGACGTGGGCATGTTTTCAACATTACGGCAGACCTCCAGGGCCAGGACGTGGGCATGTTTTCAACATTACGGCAGACCTCCAGGGCCAGGACGTGGGCATGTTTTCAATACAGACTCCTTTTCAAATCAAATCAAATCGTATTCGTAACATGCGTCAAATGCAACAGGTGTAGACCTTACAGTGAAATGCTCACTGACAAGCCCTTAATTAACCAACAATGCTGTTTTAAGAAAAATACCATTGTGATTTTGCTATTGCAATTGTTTGTAGGCTGATGTAGCCAAATTGTATCTATGATCGTACGCTATCCATTTATGTTTTTTGTATGCTATTTTATTATATGAGAATTAACCAATGATATCAGGCCACACCCGGCCATGATTACAGACACCTATGTGTGTCTTTTGACACTATATAAATGAGTCATCCCGCAGTGTTTGTCATTATACCCTGATGAAGACAGCTTGTCTGTTCAAACGTTGGACATAAATATTTTTGCATCTGACCTCCTATAGTGTGCTGCTCTCCTTTATTTTTTAAAGAAAAATACCAACACATTTTTTTAAAGATAAAAATATAAGAAATAAAAGTAACAAATAATTAAAGAGCAGCAGTAGAATAACAATAGCGAGGCTATATATAGGTGGACCGGTACAGAGTCGATGTGCGGGGGCACCGGTTAGTTGAGGTAATTGAGGTAGTATATACACATGTGGATAGAGTTATTAAAGTGACTTATGCATAGGTAATAACAGAGAGTAGCAGCAGCGTAAAATAGGAGGGGGGGGGGGCAATGCAAATAGCCATTTCATTAGATGTTTATAGTCTTATGGCTTGGGGGTAGAAGCTGTTTAGAAGCCTCTTGGACCTAGACTTGGTGCTCCGGTGCCGCTTCCCGTGCGGTAGCAGAAGAAAAGTCTATGACTAGGGTGGCTGGAGTCTTCGACAATTGATGGGGCCTTCCTCTGACACCGCCTGGTATAGAGGTCCTGGATGGCAGGAAGCTTGGTCCCAGTGATGTACTGGGCCGTACCCTCTGTAGTGTCTTGCGATCGGAGGCCGCGCAGTTGCCATACCAGGCAGTGATGCAACCATGCTTTCGATGGTGCAGCTGTAGAACCTTTTGAGGATCTGAGGACCCATGCCAAATCTTTTCAGTCTCCTGAGTGGGAATAGGATTTGTTGTGCCCTCTTCATGACTGTCTTGGTGTGCTTGGACCATGTTAGTTTGTTGGTGATGTGGACGCCAAGGAACTTGAAGCTCTCAACCTGCTCCACTACAGCCCTCCTTTTCCTGTAGTCCACAATAATCTTCTTAGTCTTGATCATGTTGAGGGAGAGGTTGTTGTCCTGGCACCACATGACCAGGTCTCTGACCTCCTCCCTATAGGCTGTCTCATCGTTGTCGGTGATCAGGCAACAATACTGTTGTGTCATCGGCAAACTTGATGGTGTTGGAGTCGTGCCTGGCCGTGCAGTCATGAGTAAACAGGGAGTACAGGAGGGGACTGAGCATGCACCCCTGAGGGGCCCCGCTGTTGAGGATCAGCGTGGCGGATGTGTTGTTACCTACCCTTACCACCTGAAGGCGGCCCGTCACGAAGTCCAGGATCCAGTTGCAGAGGGAGGTGTTTAGTCCCAGGGTTCTAAGCTTAATGGTGAGCTTTGAGGGCACTATGGTGTTGAATGCTGAGCTGTAGTCAATGAATAGCATTCTCACATAGTTGTTCCTTTTGCCCAAGTGTGAAAGGGCAGTGTGGAATGCAATAGAGATTGCATCATCTGTGGATCTATTGGGACGGTATACAAATTGGAATGGGTCTAGTGTTTCTGGGATAATGGTGTTGATGTGAGCCATGACTGGCCTTTCAAAGCACTTCATGGCTACAGACGTGAGTGCTACGGGTCGATAGTCATTTAGGCAGGTTACCTTAGTGTTCTTGGGCACAGGGACTATGGTGGTCTGCTTGAAACATGTTTGTATTACAGACTGAGACAAGGAGTCTGTAACACAGTATTCCATATAAGGCATCCAGACCTTTTGAAAGTTGCACAGTATACCCTTAATCTTGTTTTAAATCAAATCTAGTGACACATAACTTGAAATTTCTGCCATCCATTGTTACATTGTGGGTGGATAACCAACCTTCCAATTAATGTCAATGCATTTCTTAGCTGCTATAAATGCTAGGTTACACAGTTCCTTGTGATAACAATCTCAAAAACAGGGAGAAGGGAGAATCTGTAGACATGCTGAGATAAAAGAACATACTCTTTGCCAGAATGCAGCCAGCCTTCACAAGAGCGAGCATAACATATGCAAATATGTCCCCTTGTGTTTTACACCTCCAGCAGAGGAATGACATTTCTGAGTGCATGATATTCTGTTTCACTGGCATATAGTACGTTCTATGGATGGTCTTCAACTGCAGTAATTTATGTCTGAGATTATATGAACATGATGGAGCATTCAAACACATCTGTTTCCATTCATTCATTTAAAAAAATATATAATTCACCTTTATTTAACCAGGTAGGAACAGTTGAGGACAAGTTCTCATTTACAACTGCGACCTGACCAAGATAAAGCAAAGCAGTGCGACAAAAACAACACAGTTACACATAAACAAACGTACAGTCAATAACACAAAATAAAATAAAAATAGAAAAATCTATGTACAGTGTGTACAAATGTAGAAGAGTAGGGAGGTAAGCAAAAAATAGGCCCTAGAGGCGAAAAAAAATACAATTTAGCATTAATACTGGAGTGATAGAAGATGATGTACAAGTAGAGATACTGGTGTGCAAAAGAGAAAGAGGGTAAGTAATAATACGGGGAAGAGGTAGTTGGGTGTGCTATTTACATATTGGCTGTGTACAGGTACAGTGATCGGTAAGCTGCACAGACAGCTGATGCTTAAAGTTAGAGAGGGAGATATAAGACTTTTTATAATTCGTTCCAGTCATTGGCAGCAGAGAACTGGAAGGAAAGGCGACCAAAGGAAGTGCTGGCTTTGGGGATGACCAGTGCAATATACCTCATCATCATCAATAGTGTCTCCCAGGTTTTATTTTACATTTATTTTACAGGTTTGTCAGACTGCCTTAATAAAATGGTTTAAATATTTGAAGCTTCAGGCTTGCCCAGTGTTTGCTGCAGAGTCTGAGCATGTGAAGAGAACGCACAAGTAAAAAATGATATACTACCCTCGTGTGGTTGACAGACAATTACAATCCATGTTTGGCATAGAAGTTGTTGCTGGTGAGCCCAGTCTATAACAAAAAGTGGGTGGCTATAGCACACGACACTCTCAGGACAGCGAGTAGCCTACTGGTTAGAGAATTGGAGCAGTAACCGTAAGGTTGCTAATTGACCCCCATTGAGCCAACAAGGTGAAAAATCTGTCTATGTGCCCTTAAGCAAGGCACTAATTGTTCCAAAGTTGCTGTTGGCAGATCCTAGCTGTGACCCCACCCCCACTGTGTCTCAAGGAGTTTGGATATGCAAAATAACGCATTTGAAATAGGCAAATGTAATCGCCCACCTACAGTGTCTTGTGAAAGTATTCACCCCCTTGGGATTTTTCCTATTTTGTTGCCTTACAAACTGGAATTAAAATTGATTTTGGGGGGGGTTGTATCATTTGATTTACTCAACATATTTATTTTTTTATTTTACCTTTATTTAACCAGGCAAGTCAGTTAAGAACAAATTCTTACTTTCAATGACAGCCTAGGAACAGTGGGTTAACTGCCTGTTCAGGGGCAGAACAACAAATTTGTACCTTGTCAGCTCGGGGTTTGAACTTGCAACCTTCCGGTCACTAGTCCAACACTCTAACCACTAGGCTACCCTGCCGAACCAATATCTAACACTTTGAAGATGCAAAATATTTAAAAAAAAAACTTGAGCGTAAATAACTATTCAAGTCAATACTTTGTAGAACTACCTTTTGCAGAAATTACAGCTGCACGTCTCTAGGCATATGTCTGTATAAGCTTGGCACATCTAGTCACTGGGATTGTTGCCCATTCTTCAAGGCAAAAATGCTCCAGCTCCTTCAAGTTGGATGGGTTCCGCTGGTGTACAGCAATCTTTAATTCATACCACAGATTCTCAATTGGATTGAGGTCTGGGCTTTGACTAGGCCATTCCAAGACATTTAAATGTTTCCCCTTAAACCACTCGAGTGTTGCTTTAGCAGTATGCTTACGATCATTGTCCTGCTGGAAGGTGAACCTCCACCCCAGTCTCAAATCTCTGGAAGACTGAAACAGGTTTCCCTCAACAATTTCCCTGTATTTGGCGCCATCCATCATTCCTTCAATTCTGACCAGTTTCCCAGTCCCTGATGAAAAACACCCCCACAGCATGATGCTGGTGTTCTCGGGGAGATGAGGGGTTTTGGATTTGCGCCAGACATAGCGTTTATCTTGATGGCCAAAAAGCTCAATTTTAGTCTCATCTGACCAGAGTACCTTCTTCTATATGTTTGGGAAGTCTCCCACATGCCTTTTGGTGAACACTTTAAGCAATGGCTTTTTTTCTGGCCACTCTTCTATAAAACCCAGCTCTGTGGAGTGTACGACTTAAAGTAGTCCTATGGACAGATACTCTAATCTCCGCTGTGGAGCTTTGCAGCTCCTTCAGGGTTATCTTTGGTCTCTTTGTTGCCTCTCTGATTAAGCCCTCCTTGCCTGGAGTTTTGGTGGGCGGCCCTCTCCTGGCAGGTTTGTTGTGCCATATTCTTTCAATTTTTTTATAATGGATTTAATGGTGCTCTGTGGGATGTTCAAAGTTTCGGATATTTTTGTATAACCCAACCCTGATCTGTACTTCTCCACAACTTTGTCCCTGACCTGTTTGGAGAGCTCCTTGGTCTTCATGGTGCCGCTTGCTTGGTGATGCCCCTTGCTTAGTGGTGTTGGAGACTCTGGGGCCTTTCCGTACAGGTGTATATATACTGAGATCATGTGACAGATCATGTAACACTTTAATTGCACACAGGTGGACTTTTAAAAACAAATTATGTGACTTCTGAATGTAATTGTTTGCAGCAGATCTTATTTAGGGGCTTCATAGTAAAGGGGGTGAATACATATGCACGCACCACTTTTCCGTTTTTTTTAAACATTTTTTGAAGCAAGTTTTTTTCTTTCATTTCACTTCACCAATTTGGGCTATTTTGTGTATGTCCATTAAATGAAATCCAAATAAAAATCTATTTAAATTACAGGTTGTAATGCAACAAAATAGGAAAAACGCCAAGGGGGGTGAATACTTTTGCAAGGCACAGTAATAAATATCAACCCTCTACTGCAATCATTTTGGATTACCCTATTTTGGAAGATTTTGTCTTTCTGATAATGTATCAATATTATAAAACAATCTTAAATAATATAAAACACTTTTACCCCCAAACACAATCTTTATGGGTTGCCTCAGGGTAATGCTGTGGGTTAAGTAATTGGATTCTGCATTCTGTAGGCTTTTACATAATGAAGGAAGAGCAAGGCTACTCAGCCAGCACTAGTTTCAAGAAACACTTACTCAGGTGCATGACAACATTTCCTTTCCGTGAGACTTTACTCAGTTGCGTGGCAATGATGGGGTGAAAGTTCCGATGATAATAGTGTTATTTTGATCTTATCAGAGGGGTGATAAAACATTTCAGACATCGACCTTTGACCCCTTCAAAGCAACTCAAGAGTTCAATTCACATCACAGTCAAACTGTTATTTTGATGTGATGCAAATGCAATAATCGTGTGAAATACAGCTCCGTTTCAATTTGAATTAAATTACAACTTTATTGTCCCCGCAGGTAAATTAATTGTGTAGTCAGGAGTACATACAACACAATATATGCAGAGCAGTTGTTCAGCTGTTGTTGGTTGCATGTATTTATGGAATAGGATTGTGGTTTAGGGTAACTCAATCCTGATAAATGAATAACGCTGGGTTCAACCTACACCAAGCTCAGGGATGATCTATGTCCTTAATTCAGTGTTGATGAGCTCAAGGTCACATTCGGAATACTAAATGATTCACATTACTGTAAACATCTCTCTCACACACACACACACACACACACACTACTCAACATTGATTATGAGAAGGGATTTCAAGTCAGAAATACGGTAGGTTATTGTAATTCATTAGGGAGAATTAAAGTCAAAGCAAATATAACCACAAACCACTTACAGATATAGAGTTAATTCACAACCTGGGAAAATGTACCGAACGTTGTTTTACTTTCCCTGCAGATTGCATCGAGCCTGGTTGCCAGATCTGTAATACTTTAGCCTGATTCCCTGGGCTAAAGAATAGGAGTTGGCTAAAGCACCTACACATCTGGCAACCAGAATAGAATGCGGGTTAAATGCAAATGCCAGTGTGTTGCTTTGACTCCTATTATTTTTCTGTGTCTTAACATGAAGAAAATAGTCAAATGTACACAGTGTATTCTGTGTTTGAACTAGAAACCTAGTCTATATTTATTCTTGTTTCAGAAGAGAGAAAGGACCTTCTGACCTTCTCCTCAGCATTGCTTTTTAGTGTCTGCGTTGACAGGTGACAGGGGAACTAGCTCTCATTGCTCTAGCTGGTGCTCTCCATATTGTTTCCTTTCTGCATCATTACGATGAACAAAGGATCTGGCTAGCCTGTTGAGAGGCAGTAGGTTAGCTGATGCTAAGTGCCTCCACACTTGACACACACACACACACACACACACATACAGACGGACAAACACACATACAGTCACACACACCTGTCCCTTCTCTCTATAAGGAATATAGAGAGTGTTATCAGGCGAACCCTGCCCCTTAGTTCCACACGTAAACAGGCTGTATATAAAGGTTGGGACCATAGAATCTGACTCTACCTCTTGCAGTGTGTGTGTGTGTGAGCAAATTCCCCATAGACAGATACAGGGCATATACAGTAACACAGACCCGGCCGGTGCCAAGATGCCTGCAGACTTCAACGGACAATGGGTGATGGTCACCAATGAGAACTTTGATGATGTCATGAAGGCCATTGGTAAGCTGTTGTTCTAATGTCTGTTGGAAAATAGCGACATAAGATACAGAGAGAGATACTAGATATGCAGCGAGAGATATTACGTATTTATTTTTATTTATTTTACCTTTATTTAACCAGGCGAGTCAGTTAAGAACAAATTCTTATTTTCAATGACGGCCTGGGAACAGTGGGTTAACTGCCTGTTCAGGGGCAGAACGACAGATTTGTACCTTGTCAGCTCAGGGGTTTGAACTCACAACCTTCCGGTTACTAGTCTAACGCTCTAACCACTAGGCTACCCTGCTGCTGAGAGATATGCAGAGAGATAGTAGATATGCAGAGAGATATTACATATGCAGAGAGATATTACATATGCAGCGAGAGATATTACATATGCAGAGATACTAGATATGCAGAGAGATATACTAGATATGCATAGAGAAATATGGGATATGCAGAGAGATGCTAGATATGCAGAAATCTGAATACTAGATATGCAGAGCTAGAGATAATCTAGATATGCTTTACTGGAGAGATACTAGGTTGTGCATAGCTACATTTACTGGATAATCTATCGCCAGTTTTGAGAGATACTGGAATGCAGAGATTTTTTTCTCCAGACCCTGGATATGCATCTGAGACATTCACTGGATCTCACAGCAGAGGCTGCTACCGTGGATATGCATAGAGACATATTGGATATGCAGAGAGAGATACTGGAAATGCAGAGAGAGCCCCTCCGGGCCTTCACAACTGGACTGCCGACATACTGGCTCCTGATGAGAGAGCCCATCTAGCTAACCGTATGTCTTACCGGAGAGAATAGACAATCGGACAATTTATTTATTTTTATTATTAACATGTTTCTTCTTGAGCCTCTATAACATATCTAGATTTTTTTGATTTGGATACTAGATATAATCAGAGAGAGATACTAGATATGCAGAGAGAGATACTGGATATGCAGAGAGATACTGGATATGCAGAGATACTAATGATATGCAGATTGCTGTACTGGATATGCTTAGACTGAGAGAGAGATACTGGATATGCAGAGACACATGCAATGACATACTGGATATGCAGAGATACTGGATATGCAGAGATACTTTGTCTGATATGCAGAGAAACCTCCTTTTACTCTCTGAGACGTACTGGATATGCAGAGATACTAGATATGCAGAGAGAGAGATAATGGATATGCAGAGATACTAGATATGCAGAGAGAGAGATACTGGATATGCAGAGATACTGGATATGCAGAGATACTGGATATGCAGAGATACTGGATATGCAGAGATGCTGGATATGCTGCTGGATATGCAGAGATACTGGATATGCAGAGATACTGGATATGCAGAGATACTGGATATGCAGAGATACTGGATATGCAGAGATACTAGATATGCAGAGAGATATACTGGATATGCATAGAGAGATACTAGATATGCAGAGAGATACTAGATATGCAGAGAGATACTAGATATGCAGAGAGATACTAGATATGCAGAGAGATACTAGATATGCAGAGAGATACTAGATATGCAGAGAGAGATACTGGACATGCATAGAGATACTGGATATGCATTGATCTCAGACATACTGGATATTTTTTAAAAATGCCTTCCTAGAATGAGATACATATTTATGAAGAGACATACTAGATATGCAGAGAGATACTAGATATGCAGAGATATACTAGATATGCAGAGAGATACTAGATATGCAGAGAGATACTAGATATGCAGAGAGATACTAGATATGCAGAGAGAGAGATACTGGATATGCAGAGATACTGGATATGCAGAGAGAGATACAATATATGAGAGAGAGCTATGAGACATGCAGAGAGATACTAGATATACAGAGAGAGATACTAGATATGCAGAGAGAGATACTGGATATGAAGAGATACTGGATATGCAGAGATACTAGATATGCAAAGAGATACTAGATATGCAGAGAGAGATATTGGATATGCAGAGAGAGAGATACTGGATATGCAGAGAGAGAGATACTGGATATGCAGAGATACTAGATATGCAGAGAGAGAGATACTGGATATGCAGAGATACTAGATATGCAGAGAGAGAGATAATGGATATGCAGGGATACTATATATGCAGAGAGAGAGATACTGGATATGCAGAGATACTGGATATGCAGAGATACTGGATATGCAGAGATACTGGATATGCAGAGATACTGGATATGCAGAGATACTAGATATGCAGAGAGAGAGATATACTGGATATGCATAGAGAGATACTAGATATGCAGAGAGATACTAGATATCTAAGATACTAGATATGTAGAGAGATACTAGATGTGCAGAGAGAGATACTGGATATGCAGAGAGATACTAGATATGCAGAGAGATACTAGATATGCAGAGAGATACTAGATATGCAGAGAGATACTAGATATGCAGATAGATACTAGATATGCAGAGAGATACTAGATATGCAGAGAGAGATACTGGACATGCAGAGAGACATACTGGATATGCAAGAGACATACTGGATATGAAGAGACATACTAGATATGCAGAGAGATACTAGATATGCAGAGAGATACTAGATATGCAGAGAGATACTAGATATGCAGAGAGATACTAGATATGCAGAGACATACTAGATATGCAGAGAGACATACTGGATATGCAGAGAGATACTGGATATGCAGAGATATACTGGATAGGCAGAGATATACTAGATATGCAGAGAGATACTGGATAGGCAGAGACATACTGGATATGCATAGAGCGATACTAGATATGCCGAGTAACAAACTGGATATGAAGAGAGATACTGGATATGCAGAGAGATATACTAGATATGCAGAGAGAGATATGAGATATGCAGAGAGATACTAGATATGCAGAGAGAGATACTAGATATGCAGAGAGAGAGATACTGGATATGCAGAGAGAGAGATACTGGATATGCATAGAGAGATACTAGATATGCAGAGAGATATACTGGATATGCATAGAGAGATACTAGATATGCAGAGAGATACTAGATATGTAGAGAGATACTAGATATGTAGAGAGATACTAGATATGCAGAGAGAGATACTGGATATGCAGAGAGATACTAGATATGCAGAGAGATACTAGATATGCAGAGAGAGATACTGGACATGCATAGAGAGATACTGGATATGCAGAGATACTGGATATGCAGAGAGAGAGATACTGGATATGCAGAGAGAGACATACTAGATATGCAGAGAGATACTAGATATGCAGAGATACTGGATAGAGAGATACTGGATATGCAGAGATACTGGATATGCAGAGATACTAGATATGCAGAGAGAGATACTGGATATGCAGAGAGATACTAGATATGCAGAGAGATACTAGATATGCAGAGAGATACTAGATATGCAGAGAGAGATACTGGATATGCAGAGAGATACTAGATATGCAGAGAGATACTAGATATGCAGAGAGAGATACTGGACATGCATAGAGAGATACTGGATATGCAGAGACATACTGGATATGCAAGAGACATACTAGATATGAAGAGAGATACTAGATATGCAGAGAGATACTAGATATGCAGAGAGATACTAGATATGCAGAGAGATACTAGATATGCAGAGAGATACTAGATATGCAGAGAGACATACTGGATATGCAGAGAGACATACTGGATATGCAGAGAGATACTGGATATGCAGAGAGATACTGGATAGGCAGAGACATACTGGATATGCATAGAGCGATACTAGATATGCCGAGTAACAAACTGGATATGAAGAGAGATACTGGATATGCAGAGAGAGATACTAGATATGCAGAGAGAGATACTAGATATGCAGAGAGATACTAGATATGCAGAGAGAGATACTAGATATGCAGAGAGAGATATGAGATATGCAGAGAGATACTAGATATGCAGAGAGAGATACTAGATATGCAGAGAGAGATACTAGATATGCAGAGAGAGATACTAGATATGCAGAGAGAGATACTGAGATATGCAGAGAGAGATACTAGATATGCAGAGAGAGATACTAGATATGCAGAGAGATACTGGATATGCAGAGATACTAGATATGCAGAGAGATACTGGATATGCAGAGATACTGGATATGCAGAGAGAGATACTGGATATGCAGAGAGATATTGGATATGCAGAGAGAGATATTGGATATGCAGAGAGAGATATTGGATATGCAGAGAGAGATACTGGATATGCAGAGAGATATTGGATATGCAGAGAGAGATATTGGATATGCAGAGAGAGATACTGGATATGCAGAGAGAGATACTGGATATGCAGAGAGAGATACTAGATATGCAGAGAGAGATACTGGATATGCAGAGAGAGATACTGGATATGCAGAGAGAGATACTAGATATGCAGAGAGAGATACTGGATATGCAGAGAGAGGTACTAGATATACAGAGAGATACTAGATATACAGAGAGATACTAGATATACAGAGAGATACTGGATATGCAGAGAGAGATACTAGATATGCAGAGAGAGATACTGGATATGCAGAGAGAGGTACTAGATATACAGAGAGATACTAGATATACAGAGAGATACTAGATATACAGAGAGATACTAGATATACAGAGAGATACTAGATATGCAGAGAGAGATATTGGATATGCAGAGAGAGATATTGGATATGCAGAGAGAGATATTGGATATGCAGAGAGAGATATTGGATATGCAGAGAGAGATATTGGATATGCAGAGAGATACTGGACATGCAGAGAGAGATACTAGATATGCAGAGATACATACTGGATATGCAGAGAGAGATACTAGATATGCAGAGAGAGATACTGGATATGCAGAGAGAGATACTAGATATACAGAGAGATACTAGATATGCAGACAGAGATGGTGGAGAGGGAGGGAGGGAAGGAAGGGGTGGAGACGAGAGAGGGAATTGAAAGAGAAAGAGTGTGTTGTGTGTGTGCATATGTCTATGAGTGTGTGCATATGTCTATGTGTGTGTGTGTGTGTGCATATGTCTATGTGTGTTTGCACGAGGGTTGTTGATAGAGAGGGGGATGTCAGAGACAATGTTAGTGTAAATACTTTATTTGAGAGTGTTAGTGAGTGAGATTGTGAGAGAGAGAAAGGATGATGTGGTGCTGCTTCAGTTACTTATTGAGCTTCTGTCATGGCGACTTAACCTCCAATGTTTGTGTGAATGGCTCCCGCTTGTTACCACGTCGAACAAATATTGATTTACTCTTTTAAGCATTTTTATCATCCCCATTCAAGAGAAAAAAAATCCCATCCCAAGCTCTGCCAAGAGAGATACCCTCGATATCAAAACTCCTCCGTGTCAAAACTCCTCCGTATCAAAACTCCTAGATATCAAAACTCCCTCCGTGTCAAAAACTCCTCCGATGTCAGAGAACTCCCTCCAGTGTCATAACTCCTCCGTGTACTAGATCCCTCCGTGTCATAACTCCCTCCGTGTCATAACTCCCTCCGTGTCATAACTCCCTCCGTGTCATAACTCCCTCCGTGTCATAACTCCCTCCCTGTCATAACTCCCTCCCTGTCATAACTCCCTCCCTGTCATAACTCCCTCCCTGTGATAACTCCCTCCCTGTTATAACTCCCTCCCTGTTATAACTCCCTCCCTGTTATAACTCCCTCCCTGTTATAACTCCCTCCCTGTCTCCCTCCCTGTTATAACTCCCTCCCTGTCAATGTCCCTCTAGTGTAAATCCCTCTCTGTCATAACTCCCTCTCTGTTAACTCCCTCCCTGTTGTAACTCCTCCCTGTTATAAATCCCTCCCTGTCATAACTCCTCCCTGTTATAACTCCCTCCCTGTTATAACTCCCTCCAATAACTCCCTCCCTGTTATAAATCCCTCCCTGGCATAACCCCTCCCTGTTATAACTCCCTCCCTGTTATAACTCCTCCCTGTTTAACTCCCTCCCTGTCATAACTCCCTCCCCATTCAAGAGTCAAACTCCCTCTCTGTCATAACTCCCTCCCTGTCATAACTCCCTCCCTGTCATAACTCCCTCCGTGTCATAACTCCCTCCCTGTTATAACTCCCTCCCTGTCATAACTCCCTCCGTGTCATAACTCCCTCCCTGTTATAACTCCCTCCCTGTCATAACTCCCTCCCTGTTATAACTCCCTCCCTGTCATAACTCCCTCCCTGTCATAACTCCCTCCCGCTCAACCCAACAAATCCCAAATCCGAGGCGTCTCATTCCGTGCCGCTCTCTCATTTCCATGAACGGATTGAAAATCACAGCCATATGGAAACATAGGGAGGGAGAACATATTTGGATGGGTAATCAAAAGGAGAGACGGGTAGAAATTGAATTTACACTTTGTGGCCAATGCAGTGCAGGCTCACAGTTTAACTTATTCAGCTGTATTTCTGGTACAAGGCCATTTTAAAAAGGGTAAATGAGATTGTCAACAGAGCTGGTCTGAGTGGAATAGTAATTCTAGAACTTGAGCTCCAGTCTCATAACTGAAGAGGGGGACTGGTGGCTAATACACAAGGGAACACAACAAAACAGTATACTATACACACCTCACTGTTCAACCAAGGTGAAAAGAGTATATATGAAATAGGTTGGTGGTTTGAGCCCTGAATGTTGATTGGCTGAAAGCTGTGGTATAGCAGAACGTATAGCACAGGTATGACAAAATATTACTTTCAACTCTTCCAATTACATTGGTAACCAGTTTATAATAAAGCAATAAGGCCCAAGGGTTGTGGTACATGGCTAATATACAGTTGAAGTCAGAAGTTTACATACACTTAGGTTGGAGTCATTAAAACTCATTTTTCAACCACTCCACAAATGTATTGTTAACAAACTATAGTTTTGGCAAGTTGGTTAGGACATCTACTTTGTACATGACACAAGTAATTTTTCCAACAATTGTTTACAGGCAGATTATTTCACTTATGATCCACTGTATCACAATTCCAGTGGGTCAGAAGTTTACATACACTAAGGTGACTGTCCCTTTTAACAGCTTGGAAAATTCCAGAAAATTATGTCATGGCTTTAGAACCTTCGGATAGGCTAATTGACATAATTTGAGTCAATTAGAGGTAAACCTGTGGATGTATTTCAAGGCCTACCTTCAAATCAAACAAATCAGCAAAGACCTCAGAAAAACAATTGTAGACCTCCACAAGTCTGGTTCATCCATGGGAGCAATTTACAAACGCCTGAAGGTACCACGTTCATCTGTACAAACAATAGTACTCAAGTATAAACACCATGGGACCATGCAGCCGTCATACCGCTCAGGAAGGAGACGCGTTCTGCCTCCTAGAGATGAACGTACTTTGGTGCAAAAAGTGCAAATAAATACCGGAACAACAGCAAAGGACCTTGTGAAGATGCTGGAGGAAACAGGTACTAAAGTATCAATATCCACAGTAAAAACGAGTCCTATATTGACTTAACCTGAAACCTGCCGTTCAGCAAGGAAGAAGCCACTGCTCATAAAAAGCCAGACTACGGTTTGCAACTGCAATTCGAGAAAAATATCATACTTTTTGAGAAATGTCCTCTGGTCTGATGAAACAATAATAGAACTGTTTGGCCATAATGGGCAACGTTATGTTTGGAGGAAAAGGGGGGAGGCTTGCAAGCCGAAGAACACCATCCCAACCGTGAAGCACGGGGGTGACAGCATCATGTTGTGGGGGTGCTTTGCTGCAGGAGGGACTGGTGCACTTCACAAAATAGATGGCATCATGAGGCAGGATAATTATGTGGTTATATTGAAGCAACATCTCAAGACATCAGTCAGGAAGTTAAAGCTTGGTCGCAAATGGGTCTTCCAAATAGACAATGACCAAAGTTGTGGCAAAATGGCTTAAGGACAACAAAGTCAAGGTATTAGAGTGGCTATCACAAAGCCCTGACCTCAATCCTAAAGAAAATGTGTGGGCAGAACTGAAAAACCGTGTGCGAGCAAATAGGCCTACAACCCTGACTCAGTTACACCAGCTCTGTTAGGAGGAATGGGCCAAAATTCACCCAACTTATTGTGGGAAGCTTGTGGAAGGCTGCCGGAAACGTTTGACCCAAGTTAAACAATTTAAAAGGCAATGCTACCAAATACCAATTGAGTGTGTGTAAACTTCTGACCCACTGGGAATGTGATGAAAGAAATAAAAGCTGAAATAAGTCATTCTCTCTACTATTATTCTGACATGGTGTTCTTTGGCTTGCAAGCCTCCCCCTTTTTCCTCCGAACATAAGGACATTTCTCCAAAAAGTATGATACTTTTCTCAATGTGCAGTTCACATTCTTAAAATAAAGTGTTGATCCTTAACTGGCTTAAGACATTTTTACTCTGATTAAATGTCAGGAATTGTGAAAAACTGAGTTTAAATGTATTTGGCTAAGGTGTATGTAAACTTCCGACTTCAACTGTACCACGGCTAAGGGCTGTTCTTAAGGATACAGAAGGTATATCGGCCATATAACACAAACCCCCGAGGTGCCTTATTGCTTTTATAAACTGGTTACCAACATACTTTGAGCAGTAAAAATACATTTTGTCATACCCGTGCTATACGGTCTATCAGCCAATCAGATTTCAGGGCTCGAACCACCCAGTTTATAATAGCAATAGTTGCGTTGCGCATAAGAACAGCCCTTAGCTGTGGTATATTGGCCATATACCACACCCCCTCGTGCCTTACTGCTTCATTTTCGCCTGAATGACGTGCCCAAAGTAAACTGCATGTTGCTTAGGCCCTGAAGCCAGTTTATGCATAGAAATGTTAAAATAATGTAGGATAATATACCACAATATGGTAGGAGAAAATCCAAAGAAAAACCAACCTTAATTTTGTTTTTGAGAGAGACCATGCTCTTACAATGGCAAGTATAAGGGCATACTCAAGTCCCAGCTCCCAGGATGCAATTCCTATGGATTCCACAGGGTGTCAGCAGTCTATTTTCAAGGTTTCAGGCTTGTAACTTCAAAACAGATAAGAAATATCAGTTTTAGTACAGGGACACAGTCTTGGAAATTCGTGTTTGCATGCGCAATGAAGACAAGACACACCTGTAAAATCGGTTTCCTATTGAACATACTTATTTCCGTAAGAAATATTGTAGTTTGATTACATGTTAGGGTATCTGTCACGCCCTGACCATAGAGAGCCCTTGGTTCTCTATGGTGTAATAGGTCAGGGCGTGACTAGGGGGTGTTCTAGCTCAATATTTCTATGTTGGTGTTTTGTATGGTTCCCAATTAGAGGCAGCTGGCATCTAATTGGGGATCATATTTAGGTAGCCATTTAACCCACCTGTGTTTGTGGGATATTGTTTTGTGTTTGTGCATGTGCACCACTACTTTCACGTTTCGTTATTGGTTTATTGTTTTTGTTTAGTTTCACCATAATAAAGATGTGGAACTTCAATCACGCTGCGCCTTGGTCTGCTCATTACGACGATCGTGACAGAATATCCCACCAAGCAAGGACCATGCAGCGTGTGACGGAGGTAAAGTTTTGGACCTGGGAAGAAATTATGGGAGGTTGTGAGACCGCCGGGGACCGCGGCCACATAAACCCGAGGGGGTGGTCGGCGGAGCAGCGGAGAGTGGAAGAGCTGGTCATCAGTCAGGTGCCATCTGTGCCAGCTACCCGTACTCACCCTGAAGAGCCAGAGACCGTCAGGGAGGCGATGGAGAATTTGGGAGAGAGAGAGATGAGAGAAATGTTATGTAGGTGTGTTCTACACGGCATCCGACCTGAGGAGCCTGTCAGCAGTTTGGTCCTGTGCCAGCTCCCCGCACTAGCCCTGCAGTGCATGTCACCAGTCCGGTGCCACCTGTGCCGGCTCCCCAGTCCGGTACGTCCTGTGCCAGCTCCCCGCACTAGCCCTGCAGTGCGTGTCACCAGTCCGGTGCCACCTGTGCCGGCTCCACGCACCAGGCCTGAAGTGCGCCTTTCACCGTAATAAAGATGTGGAACTTCAATCACGCTGCGCCTTGGTCCGCTCATTACGATGATCGTAACAGTATTTGAGGAGTAAATCGAAACGCATTTTGACTTGTTGAAACAACGTTTAGGGGGTAGATTTTCGGATTCCTTTCTCTGCATGTTGAACGAGTGGATTACTCAAATCGATGGCGCCAACTTAACTGACTTTTTGGGATATAAATAAGGATTTTATCTATCACATCGACACTACATGTTGTAGCTGGGACCCTTTGGATGACAAATCAGAGGAAGATTTTCAAAAAGTAAGTGAATATGTAATCGCTTTTTGTGAATTTATGAAACCTGTGCCGGTGGAAAAATATTTTGATATGGTGTGCCATCCTCAAACAATCACATGGCATGCTTTCACTGTAAAAGCTACTATAAATTGAGCAATGCTGTTAGATCAACAAGAATCTAATCTTTTGACCAATATAAGACACTTGTATGTACCCAGTGGGACGCCTAGCCCTAAGAAGTTCATACTTCATACTCACAGTATACACTGAGTGTACAAAACATTAGGAACACCTTCCTAATATTGAGTTGCACCCCATTTTGCCCTCAGAACGGCCTCAATTCGTCAGGGCATGGACTCAACAAGGTGTCGAAAGCTTTCCACAAGGATGCTGGCCCATGTTGACTCCAATGCTTCCCACAGTTGTGTCAAGTTGGCTGGATGTCTTTCAGGTGGTGGACCATTCTGAAAAACCCAGCAGCATTGAGGTTTTTGACACACTCAAATCAGTGCGCCTGGCACCTACTACCATACCCCGTTCAAAGGCACTTAAATATTTTGTCTTGCTCATTCACCCTCTGAATGGCACACATACACAATCCATGTCTCATTTGTCTCAAGACTTACACTGATTGAAGTAGATGAAACAAGTGACATCAATAAGAGATTGGATTCACCTGGTCAGTCTATGTCATGGAAAGAGCAGAGCATCTTTAAACATTGACATTGTTGTTTCATTGTGTTTCCTCCAGATATTGACTTTGCAACCCGTAAGATCGCCGCCCACCTGACCCAGACCAAGGTGATCATCCAGAACGGAGACAAGTTTGAGACCAAGACCTTGAGCACCTTCAGGAACTACGAGGTCAACTTCACCGTCGGGGAGGAGTTTGAGGAGGTCACTAAGGGACTGGACAACAGGACGATCCAGGTAGGACCACAACCAATATGACCATGTCAGAGTGTCACTGCACTTCGTCCTAACTGGTTCCAACCCCTAACCTTTACCCTCTCCATGTTCTCTCCTTTTATTCTATTCCACCATTTCTATTTACATTTCTTATAGGTTTTCATCTCCTACTTTCCCTTGACTCTCAATTTGTTAATATGGTCACATAGCCCTCACACACATAGCCCACAATCCAAGCATCTTAAAAGGTTTGGCCCAGTCTCTCTCAGATTAGAATTCAAGAGACAGCCATAAGCACTGCTGTGGGTTGTTGACCCTGGCTTTATGGAAACATACACACATCTTCAGCCTGGACTCAGGGTTAGACGTAACATAGTAACCGAAAATACGGGACACCCAAATTAGTATGATATTTTACATTTGGTATGGTATGTTTTAATTTGTGGATAGACATCATCCACTTTGTATGATATGTTCTGCATTAAAATGTGTATGATATGTAACCAATTACAACTTTGGGGTTGCTAGACGCTCACGTCATCCACCCCGACCAACGTTTTTGCCTTAAGTAACCTTCTGTCTTATGCAACCATACCAAATGTAACATATACTAATTTGAGTTTCACCTATTTTTTTACTATGTTACGTCTATGATACCAGCCTGATATCATAGCTGTGGGACATTTGGGTAAATGCTTGTCTACGGTAAGCTAACTGTGTGTTCTTCAGACACTGGTTACCTGGAATGGAGATACGTTGGTGGCTGTGCAGAAGGGAGAGAAGGCCAATCGTGGCTGGAAGCAATGGATAGAAGGAGACCTGCTACACCTGGTGAGAGCAAGACAGATGGGGGGAGGGGTTTAGAGACAGAAATGTCCTAGACTTCAACTTGAACATACAGAACGTTACAGATTCTTCATACCTAATACAACAGAAGCTCTATACATTTAGTACATTTCTGAGGAGAGAGATAAAGAGACAGACAGCTATCAATCCTTCAGCTTTTATACATATCCTCATTCAGACTTACACTCTGGCCTTTTTCATGATAATAAAGTGAGAAGTTGCATGTATGTATGTCAATCAGTACAGTGGAAGTTGTAAAGTCAATCTTGTTTTCGAGCTCTGAGAAAGAGAAGTGATACTATAATCCCTATAGGGCTTCATGCCAAATGGCACCCTATTCCCTTTATAGTGCCCTACATTTTTACCAGAAGTGCACTATATAGGGCACATATGTCAAACTCATTTTATTGAGGGCCAAGTGTCTGCGGGTTTTTGCTCCACCCTTGTAATGATGAATTAAGGGTACTAATTAGTAAGGAACTCCCCTCACCTGGTTGTCTAGGTCTTAATAGAAAGGAAAAAACTGAAGCCAGCAGACAATCGGCCCTCCATGGAATGAGTTTACACCCCTGATATAGGGAATAGGGTGCTGGTTCGGATGCAGACTACATGTTATATGATTGTCTAATTGTCTTTCTATCCATCTCTTTTTTTCCAGGACATCTATGTTGAAGACAAAGTCTGCAAACAAGTATTCAAGAAGAAACCCTAAAACAGTCTTTGTTGTAATGTTAAAACAATTATTTCACCTTTATTTAACCAGGTAGGCCAGTTGAGATCAAGTTCTCATTTACAACTGCGACCTGGCCAAGATAAAGCAAAGCAGTGTGACAAATAAACACACAGAGTAGCACATAAACAAACATATAGTCAATAACACAATAAAAAATCTATGTACAGTGTGTGCAAATGTAGAAGAGTAGGGAGGTTTAGGGAGGCAATAAATAGGTCTTGGAGGTGAAAAAATGACAATTTAGCATTAACACTGGAGTGATAGATGTGCAGATGATGATGTGCAGGTAGAGATACTGGGGTGCAAAAGATCAAAAAGAACATTACATACATGTGTTTCTGCCTGCATAATTATGTTATGTATTTATGATGTGATTACATTTAATAAATACTTAATTCAATCCAAGCAGATGGGATGCATTGACTTTAAGTTAAATTAATATTTATATGGGTGTATATTGACCAGAGTTGACAGTACTTGCAAATAAAAACAAACAGTATGACCTTTTAAAAACATAACATTTCTTCTCAAATTAGCGCGTCATTGTGAGAGAACGGAATTGTGTAAATTGGCAAATCAATCGAATACATTGTACACTGTACAGTAGATGACCAGAAGAAGGCATATATGAATAGCGTACAGTACATGATGCTCAGTTGGGTTGTGAAGGCCTGCAGCCTTATCTACTACTTCACAGGGACAGATCTAAGTGATTATCAATGACATGACAGAAGATCTACGGAACCTTTCAACATGCAACAGTGAGGAGGTTTGGACTTTGAATACAAGATTGGGAGAGTATTCCTCACACCATCCAGGCTTTCTTATCAAGACCTGACAGATATGAAACCCTCAACAGGTGCAGTTAAATGATTTAAAGTAGAACACTTCGACCATCAAGCATAGGCATAGAGCTGGGAGCGTGTAACATTCTAATTGTTATGACACAAGTATGTGATTGCTTAGTTGGTTGGAACGTGCTTCTTGCAACACCAGCATGGTTTGAACTTTAGTCTGAACCAGCTATACTGGATGACTGTGATAATGCTCTCGGTAGCCGATGTGAATAAAACATTTAAACAGGTCAACATTCACAAAGCCACTGGGGCAGACGGATTACCAGGACGTGTACTCAAAGCATGCACGGATAAACTGTCAAGTGTCTTCACTGACATTTTCAACCTCTCCCTGACCGAGTCTGTAATACCAACATGTTTCAAGCAGACCACCATAGTCCCTGTGCCCAAGGAAGTGAAGGTAACCTGCCTAAATGATTACCGCCCCGTGGCACTCATGTCGGTAGCCATGAAGTGCTTTGAAAGGCTGGTCATAGCTCACATCAACTGCATCCTCCCGAACACCCTAGACCCACTCAAATTCGCATACCGCCCCAACAGATCCACAGATGAAGCAATCTCATCGCACTCCACACTGCCCTTTCTCACCTGGACAAAAGGAACACCTATGTGAGAATGCTTTTCATTGACTACAGCTCAGCGTTCAACACCATAGTGCCCACAAAGCTCATCACCAAGCTAAGGACCCTGGGACTAAACACCTCCCTCTGTAACTGGATCCTGGACATTCTGACGGGCCGCCCCCAGGTGGGAAGAGTAGGCAACAATACGTCTACCACGCTGATCCTTAACCCTCAGGGGTGTGTACTTTGTCCCCTCCTGTATTCCCTGCTCACCTACAACTGCGTGGCCAAACACGACTCCAACACCATCATTAAGTTTGCTGAAGACACAACAGTGGTAGACCTGATCACCGACAACGATGAGACAGTCTATAGGGAGGAGGTCAGAGAAATGGCAATGTGGTGCCAGGACAACAACCTCTCCCTCAATGTGAGCAAGACAAAGGAGCTGATTGTGGACTACAGGAAAAGGCGGGCCGAACAGGCCCCCAATAACATCGACGGGGCTGTAGTGGAGCGGGTAGAGAGTTTCAAGATCCTTGGTGTCCACATCACCAACGAACTATCATGGTCCAAAACATACAAAGACAGTCGTGAAGAAGGCACGACAAAAGCTGGTATGGCAACTGCTTGACCGTAAGGCGCTACAGAGGGTAGTGCAAATGGCCCAGTACATCACTGGGGCCAAGCTTCCTGCCATTCAGGACCTACAGTTGAAGTTTACATATACTTTAGCCAAATACATTTAAAGTCAGTTTTTCACAATCCCTGACATTTAATCAGATCCTAACATTCCCAGTTAGGATCACCACTTCATTTTAAGAATGTGAAATGTCAGAATAATAGTAGAGAGAATTATTTATTTCAGCTTTTATTTCTTTCATCACATTCCCAATGGGTCAGAAGTTTACATAGACTCAATTAGTATTTGGTAGCATTGCCTTTAAATTGTTTAACTTGGGTCAAAAGTTTCGGGCAGCCTTCTACAAGCTTCCCACAATAAGTTGGGTAAGTTTTGGCCCATTGCTCCTGACAGGGCTGGTGTAACTGAGTCAGGTTTGTAGGCCTCCTTGCTCGCACATGCCTTTTCAGTTCTGCCCACAAATTTTCTATAGGATTTAGGTCAGGGTTTTGAGATGGCCACTCCAATACCTTGACTTTGTTGTCCTTAAGCTATTTAAGCCAGTATGCTTGAGGTCATTGTCCATGTGGAAGACCCATTTGCAACAAAGTTTTAACTTCCTGACTGATGTCTTGAGATGTTGCTTCAATATATCCATATAATTGTCCCTCCTCATGATGCCATCTATTTTGTGAAGTGCACCAGTCCCTCCTGCAGCAAAGCACCCCCACAACATGATGCTGCCACCCCCGTGCTTCACGGTTGGGATGGTGTTCTTCAGCTTGCAAGCCTCCCCCTTTTTCCTCCAAACATAACAATGGTCATTATGGCCAAACAGTTCTATTTCTGTTTCATCAGACCAGAGGACATTTCTCCAAAAGTATAATCTTTGTCCCCATGTGCAGTTGCAAACCGTAGTCTGTTTTTTTTTATGGCGGTTTTGGCTCAGTTGCTTCTTCCTTGCTGAGTGGGCTTTCGGGTTATGTCGATATCGGACTCGTTTTACTGTGGATATAGATACTTTTGTACCTGTTTCCTCCAGCCTCTTCACAAGGTCCTTTGCTGTTGTTCTGGGATTGATTTGCACTTTTCACACCAAAGCACTTTCATCTCTAGGAAACTGTTAAGGTTTTCTTCCTTTCAAGGAGAGGAGGACCAAAATGCAGCGTCGTTATTTCGATACATCTTTAATAAAGATAATAACGAACAATACAAAAACACTAAACGTAACGTGAAAAACCAAAACAGCCCTATCTAGTGCAAACAAACACAGAGACAGGAACAATCACCCATGAAACACTCAAAGAATATGGCTGCCTAAATATGGTTCCCAATCAGAGACAACGATAAACACCTGTCTCTGATTGAGAACCACTCCAGGCAATCATAGACTTTCCTAGACTACTATACTATACCACAATCCCATTACCTAAAAAAACCCAAGACAAAACACACCACATAAATAACCCATGTCACACCCTGGCCTGACCACAAAATACTAAGACCAGGGCGTGACAGAAACAGAATTACGTCTCCATCCTGAGCGGTATGACGGCTGTGTGGTCCCATGGTGTTTATACTTACGTATTATTGTTTGTACAGATGAACGTGGTACCTTCAGGCGTTTGGAAATTGCGCCCAAGAATGAACCAGACTTGTGGAGGTCTACAATTTTATTTCTGAGGTCTTGGCTGATTTCTTTAGATTTTCTCATGATGTCAAGCAAAGAGGCACTGAGTTTGAAGGTAGGCCTTGAAATACATCCACAGGTACACCTCCAATTGACTCAAATTATGTAAATTAGCCTATCAGAAGCTTCTAAAGCCATGACATCATTTTCTGGAATTTTCCAAGCTGTTTAAAGGCACAGTCAACTAAGTGTATGTAAACTTCTGACCCACTGGAATTGTGATACAGTGAATTATAAGTCAAACAATCTGTCTGTAAACAATTTTTGGAAAAATGACTTGTGTCATACACAAAGTAGATGTCCTAACTGACTTGCCAAAACTATAGTTTGTTAACAAGAAGTTTGTGCAATAGATGAAAAACAAGTTTTGATGACTCCAACCTAAGTGTATGTAAACTTCCGGCTTCAACTGTATATAATAGGCGGTGTCAGAGGAAAGCCCATAAAATTGTCAGACTCCAGTCACCCAAGTTATAGACTGTTTTCTCTGCTACCACACAGCAAGCCGTACCGGAGCGCCAAGTCTAGGACCAAAAGGCTCCTCAACAGCTTCTACCCCCAAGCCATAAGACTGCTGAACAATTAATAAAATTGCCACCTCCCTCCCCTTTTGTACACTGCTGCTACTCGCTGTTTGTTTGTTACCTATGCATAGTCACTTCACCCCCACCTACATGTACAAATGACCTCAACTAGCCTGTACCCCTGTACACTGACTCGGTACCGGTGCCCCCTGTATACAGCCTCATTATTCTTATTCTTATTGTGTTACTTTATTATAGTTTACTTGGTCAATATTTACCTAACTCTTCTTGAACTGCACTGTTGGTTAAGTGCTTGTAAGTAAGCATTTCACAGTCAAGTCTACACTTGTTGTATTCAGCGCATGTGACAAATAAAGTTTTATTTGAGTTGAACTCTGCATGGACTATATTGGGTAAGCCTAGATACTGCAGCTTTAGCCTGATAAACATCTGAAAGACTATTCACTCACCAAGTTAGCATATTTATACACATTAGAAATAGGGAGATAATTTGAACAAATAGGACATTAGGCAATGTTTAAGATGTTCAAATTAATGATTATCTTTATAATTCATTCATTTATTCGTTTTTATTTATGTATATCTTTTTTGGAGGGGAGAGTGGGTAGGCTACATACAATTACCTGATTTTGCCTGTCGTCGAACGTCCATACATTTCTCTGTAACCTACATACACACCGCATAGTCTGATCATGTTAGGTACAGACTGTACTGGTGCTCCACCGGATCTTGCGAAGTGCAGCCAGGAAGCGTCATAGACTCCACGTCGCCAAGAAGACTCTCCGCTCTAAACTAGTCTACCAGCCCGACTCATTTCTCAGGGTGGTCGGGCACTTTGGCCAAACACTACCCGCAGACGTAGAAACATGGTAAGGAAATGAAAACATCGATGTTGAATGATGTGCAACATATATTTAGAGTGAAAGTATTGACAAAGATCCGCTGCCGCTCAGGCCAGTCGTGTTAGGCATTTTTTTATTTATATGAATAGCTTTTTTTACGATTGCTACCTGATTGAAAACTAATTTAGACCACATCCAATGAATTAACATATGCCTGGCTAGTTGTGAATGAAGATATTGCAGAAACTCTAGAAATGGCAATAATGTTACAATATGGTATTCAAAAGAGTCATGAAGTCTCTGATCGATTGGTCAGTTACTAAATATGCTAGTACTTCAATATGTAACTTTACATAACGATTTTTTTCCTTAACTACCTTATCGCAAATGGCTAATGCCTGGGAATTTCCAGACCAGAGAGAATCATTCATGCACCTCAAATGTGGTGGAATGACAGACACGCCCCCATATTAACCCTCCCCACAAGCTGTACAGTTGACTTGGTGCCACTTTGTGAAACTGTAGGCCGACAAGTGTATAGCTGTTATGGTTTGGATACACTTATAGTTTTATTGATAAGCGTAATCAGACTAACTTGAATACATGTTATAATAATAAAAAAAGGGGAAAGTGTATCCGACCTGTCTCTATAAAAACATACTCAGATCTGATCTCTGTCAAATCAGATGTTTTATTTATTGTTTCCGTTCAACTGATCTGCATATACATAGGAGTGAAGAGTAATCTGGTTAGTATCAAAATAAGATACTGTGTCTAGTATTGGTCTAGTATAAGTTAGGAGTCAGAGGTACAATATGACTTAATATATTGGGTCTCTCTCTCTCTCCCTCTGTCCCTCTCAGCCTCTCCGGTTGGACATCAAGCGGAAGCTGACCGCTCGGTCGGACCGTGTGAAGAGTGTGGACCTGCACCCAACTGAACCATGGATGGTTGCCAGCCTGTACAATGGCAGTGTCTGTGTCTGGAACCACGAGACACAGGTAAACAACATTCATTCTCATTTAGGATTCACTTCTCATTCATTCATTCATTGTAGATCTTGCTGCACACTATGTTCTTGAGTGATATATGAATGGATTGTCTCTCTATGATGATGATAACCATGATGCTGGTGATTCTTTTGAATCTGTGTAGACCCTGGTGAAGACATTCGAGGTGTGTGACCTGCCTGTGAGAGTGGCTAAGTTTGTGGCGAGGAAGCACTGGGTCATTGCAGGAGCAGTAAGTGTTATAACACCCTTATAACTGCTTATAATGCATCTATCTGTCCTGTTCAGAGTTTTCCCATATCTCTCTCCATTTTAACCTTCTCCACCCTCTCTTCCTTCACCTTCTCCCCCCTCTCTTTTGCTCTTCTCTGTTCCTCCCCAGGATGACATGCAGATCCGTGTGTTTAACTACAACACTCTGGAGAGAGCTCACATGTTTGAGGCCCACTCTGACTACATCCGCTGCATCGCAGTCCACCCAACACAACCTTACATCCTTACCAGCAGTGGTATGTTGTGTTTGTCTCTTTCTTTCTCTCACTCTCGCTCTCTCTCTTTCTCTCTTTATATATACATAAATTACAAACATCAACCATTGAATATTGTGAACATGATCGTGTGTGTGTGTGTGTGTGTGCATGTTTGTTTGTGTGTCCAGATGACATGCTGATCAAGCTTTGGGACTGGGACAGGAAGTGGGTGTGTGGTCAGGTGTTTGAGGGCCACACCCACTATGTCATGCAGATCGTCATCAACCCTAAAGACAACAACCAGTTCGCCAGCGCCTCCCTGGACAGGACCATTAAGGTACATACAGTACACACACTAATCTTTGTGTTTGTACCACTACAGTTGTTGGTTGGATTATTGTCATGCTGAAGTGCTTATAGATGTGTAATGTTTCATGAATTCTATACAATTGTTGTAAATCATTACCACTACATTTCAGTAATACACTGGAGTATTCTTTGGCCCTTGGCTGTTGCAGGTGTGGCAGCTGGGATCTTCCTCCCCTAACTTCACTCTGGAGGGCCATGAGAAAGGAGTCAACTGTATCGACTACTACAGCGGAGGGGACAAGCCCTATCTTATATCAGGAGCTGACGACCGCCTGGTCAAGATCTGGGACTACCAGGTACACATGGAAATAAACATGGAAACACAGTTTATGTACAGTCGTGGCCAAAGTTTTGATAATGGGCCTCCTGGGTGGCGCAGTGGTCTAGGGCACTGCATCGCAGTGCTAGCTGTGCCACAAGAGACTCTGGGTTCGAGCCCAGGCTCTGTCGCAGCCAGCCGTGACCAAGAGGTCCATGGGGCGACGCACAATTGGCCTAGCGTCAGTCTGGGTTAGGGAGGGCTTGGCTTGGATATCCTTGTCTCATCGCGCACTAGCGACTCCTGTGGCAGGCCAGGCACTGTACACGCTAACCAGGTCACCAGGTGCACTGTTTTTCCTTTGACACATTGGTGCGGCTGGCTTCTGGTTTGGATGCGCGCTGTGTTAAGAACGGATGGCTTTCGACCTTCGTCTCTCCCGAGCCCGTACGGGAGTTGTAGCGATGAGACAAGATAGTAACTACAAAACAATTGGATACCACTAAATTGGGGGTAAAATTTAAAAATAAAAATAAAGTTTTGAGAATGACACAAATATTAATTTTCCCAAAGTCTGCTGCCTCTGTATGATGGCAATTTGCATATACTCCAGAATGTTATGAAGAGTGATCAGATGAATTGCAATTAATCACAAAGTCCCTCTTTGCCATGCAAATGAACTGAATCCCCCCAAAAACATTTCCACTGCATTTCAGCCCTGCCACAAAAGGACCAGCTGACATCATGTCAGTGATTCTCTCGTTAACACAGGTGAGATGTTGACGAGGACAAGGCTGGAGATCACTCTGTCATGCTGATTGAGCTCGATTAACAGACTGGAAGCCTCAAAAGGAGGGTGGTGCTTGGAATCATTGTTCTTCCTCTGTCAATCATGGTTACCTGCAACACGTGCTGTCATCATTGCTTTGCACAAAAAGGGCTTCACAGGCAAGGATATTGCTGCCGATTGTTTGGGGCACCCGGACAAGGTGAGCGCTATCATCAGTCCTGTGTCATGCCAACAGTAAAGCATCCTGATAATATTCATGTGTGTGGTTGCTTCTCAGCCAAGGGAGTGGGCTCACTCACAATTTTGACCAAGAACACAGCCATGAATAAAGAATGGTACCAACACATCATCCGAGAGCAACTTCTCCCAACCATTCAGGAACAGTTTGGTGACGAACAATGCCTTTTCCAGCATGATGGAGCACCTTGCCATAAGGCAAAAGTGATAACTAAGTGGCCCGGGGAACAAAACATCAATATTTTGGGTCCATGGCCAGGAAACTCCCCAGACCTTAATCCCATTGACAACTTGTGGTCAATGGTCAAGAGGCGGGTGGATAAACAAAACCCCACAAATTCTGACAAACTCCAAGCATTGATTATGCAAGAATGGGCTGCATCAGTCAGGATGTGGCCCAGAAGTTAATTGACAGCATGCCAGGGTGGATTACAGAGGTCTTGAACAAGAAGGGTCAACACTGCAAATATTGACTCTTTGCATCAACTTCATGTAATTGTCAATAAAAGCCTTTGACACTTATGAAATTGTAATTATACTTCAGTATTCCATAGTAACATCTGACAAAAATATCTAAAGACACTGAAGCAGCAAACTTTGTGGAAATGAATATTTGTGTCATTCTCAAAACTTTTGGCCACGACTGTACACATGTACACACAGTTTATATACACATGTACACACAGTTTATATGCACACGTACACACAGTTTTTCACACACTGTCAAACGAAGAATGAAACACATATGAATATGCACAGCACACACACTTTTCAGATGAGAAAATACACACACTTGAAGTGTTACGCGTCTGTCCTAGTGATGATATATATTGAGTTGACTGATTCTACTCTAGTCCTCTCCTCTACCTCCAGAATAAGACATGTGTGCAGACTCTAGAGGGCCATACCCAGAATGTGTCCTGTGTCAGCTTTCACCCTGAGCTGCCAATCATTCTCACAGGCTCCGAGGACGGTGGGTAGTGTAGTGTTTACCTTATCCCTTTAGAATGGAACAACAAGGTGTTTACCTATGTTATAACATAGTAATAACATTGTAAAGTTGTAACATTGTACCGTGGTAATAACATGGTGCTTTCTTGTCATGTTGACTAGTTCTAGTCTTCCCTGGATCCGTTACCTCTCCTCTCACATGTAAATCTCTTTCTCTCCACCCTTCTTCCACCTTCTTATGGACATACAGGCACAGTGAGAGTCTGGCATTCCAGCACGTACCGCCTGGAAAACACACTGAACTATGGGATGGAACGTGTGTGGTGTGTGTGTGGCCAACGAGGCGCCAACAGTGTGGCGCTGGGATATGATGAAGGCAGCATCATCATCAAGGTACCAACTTAAGGAAACTCTAAACTACACATCAAGAATGATGTGGGGTCAGTGATCTGACTATTAGTATCGTTGGTAATCATATAGAATGCTTGTATTGTTTTCATACAGGGCCAGTTTGATTCTGTAGGCTGACATATCACCCATGTATGTCCAAGTTGGATGTTCAGCTGAAGTTGAAATATTATGATTTGAACATCACTCCTTCTCTTCCTCTGTCTCATCTTCTTCACTCTCTCCCACCTCTTCTCCCTCTCTCTCCTCATCCCCCCCTTCCTCCCTCAGTTGGGTCGCGAGGAACCAGCCATGTCTATGGACTCTAACGGTAAGATCATGTGGGCCAAGCACTCTGAGGTGCAGCAGGCCAACCTGAAGGCCATGGGAGAGGCTGAGATACAGGATGGAGAGAGGCTGTCCCTGGCCGTCAAAGACATGGGCAGCTGTGAAATCTATCCCCAGACCATCCAGCACAACCCCAACGGCAGGTCAGGGTGTGCGTGTGTTACCGTGTTTGTGTGCATGTGTGTACTAGTTGCTCATCAAATGTAAAAAAATATATATACAGTACCAGTCAAAAGTTTGGACACACCAACTCATTCCAGGGTTTTTCTTTATTTTTTAAAACTATTTTCTACATTGTAGAATAATAGTGAAGACATCAAAACTATAAAATAACACATATGGAATCATGTAGTAAGCAAAAAAGTGCTAAACAAATATATTTTATATTTGAGATTATTCAAAGTAGCCAACCTTTGCCTTGATGATAGCATTGCACACTCTTGGTATTCTCTCACCCAGCTTTACCTGGAATGCTTTTCCAACAATCTTGAAGGAGTTCCCACATATGCTGAGCACTTGTTGGCACCATCTCAATTGGGTTGAGGTCGGGTGGTAGAGGCCAGGTCATCTGATACAGCACTCCATCACTCTCCTTCTTGGTCAAATAGCCCTTACACAGTCTGGAGGTGTGTTGGGTCATTGTCCTGTGGAAAACAAATAATAGTCCCACTAAGCGCAAATCAGATGGGATGGCGTATCGCTGCAGAATGTTGTGGTAGCCATGCTGGTTAAGTGTGCCTTGAATTCTAAATCAATCAAACAGTGTCACAAGCAAAGCACCACCATACCGCCTCCTCCATGCTTTACAGTGGGAACCACACATCCAGAGATCATCCGTTCACCAACTCTGCGTCTCACAAAGACACGGCGGTTAGAACCAAAACTCTCAAATTTGGACATATTTCCACCGGTCTAATGTCCAGTGCTCGTGTTTCTTGGCCCAAGCAAGTCTCTTCTTATTGGTGTCCTTTAGTAATGGTTTCTTTGCAGCAATAATGGTTTCTTTGCAGCATTTCGACCATGAAGGCCACAGTCTCCTCTGAACAGTTGAGGATGAGATAGATGTGCATGTATTTAGGCTGCAATTTCTGAGACTGGTAACTCTAATGAACTTATCCTCTGCAGCAGAGGTAACTCTGGGTCTTACTTTCCTGTGGTGGTCCTCATGAGAGCCAGTTTCATCATAGTGCTTGATGGTTTTTGCGGCTGCATTTGAAGAAACTTTAAAAGTTCTTTCAATTTTCCGCATTGACTGACCTTCATGTCTTAAAGTAATGATGGACTGTAGTTTCTCTTTGCTTATCTGGGCTGTTCTTGCCATAATATGTAACCTTTATTTAATTAGTCAAGTCTGTTAAGAACCGATTCTTATTTACAATGACGGCCTACCCCAGCCAAACCCAAACGACACTGGGCCGATTGTGCACCGCCCTATGGGACTCCCAATGTGATACACGACCGGAGGGACTTGGTCTTTTACCAAATAGGGCTATCTTCTGTATACCACCCCTACTGTACCTTCTCACAACACAAATTCCACAAACCTTTAACAAGGCACACCTGTTAATTGAAATGCATTCCAGGTGACTACCTCATGAAGCTGGTTGAGAGAATGCCAAGAGTGTGCAGAGCTGTCATCAAGGCAAAGGGTAGCTACTTTGAAGAATCTCAAATATAAAATATATTTAGATTTGTTTAACACTTTTTTGGTTACTACTTGATTCCGTATGTGTTATTTCATAGTTTTGATGTCTTCACTGTTGTTCTACAATGTAGAAAATAGTAAAAATAAAGAAAAACCCTGGAATGAGTTGGTGTGTCCAGCCTTTTGACTGGTACTGTATATATGCTATTTAGCAGATGCTTTTATCCAAAGTGACTTACAGTCATGCGAGCATGCATTTATATGTACTGTTGCGCCCCGGGAATCGAACCCACAATCTTAGTGTTGCAAGCACCATGCTCTACCAACTGAGCTTTACAGGACCATAAATGGACAGTATATATGTATGTGTGTGTGTGTGTGTGTGTGTGTGTGTGTGTGTGTGTGTGTGTGTGTGTGTGTGTGTGTGTGTGTGTGTGTGTGTGTGTCAGTGGAGGCTGCTGATGGCAGGATGGCCCATAATAATGTCTTGAAGGGAGGAAATGGAATGGTATCAAACGTGGTTTATATGTGGTTGATATCATTCCATTGACTCCATTTCATCCATTACTATGAGTTGTCCTCCCCTCAGCACTGGTGTGTGATCACACACTAACTAATGTCGTGTGTCTGTGTGTGTATGTGTATGTGTGTTACAGGTTTGTGGTGGTGTGTGGGGATGGAGAGTACATCATCTACACTGCAATGGCCCTGAGGAACAAGAGCTTCGGTTCAGCACAGGAGTTTGTCTGGGGCCACGACTCCTCAGAGTAAATCAAGTCAACCGCACACTGACCACTCATACACAGTCATCTATGGACCATCCACAGTCTAGTATGGTCAGGCTGACTTAACCACTGTTGTTTCTATGGCAGGTATGCTACTCGGGAGAGCACCAGCATGGTCAAAATCTTCAAGAACTTCAAGGAAAATAAGTCTTTTAAACCAGACTTTGGGGCAGAAGGTAAGACAAACATATCTATTTGATCCAGTATGAGCTGACTCCCTGTGTGTGTGTCTGCATGCAGATGGTATGCTGATGTGTTATACCTAACGATATGTGTGTATCATCCCCTGCAGGTATCCATGGTGGGTTCTTGCTGGGCGTGAGGTCAGTGAGTGGTCTGGCCTTCTACGATTGGGAGAACACAGAGCTGGTCCGCCGCATTGAGATCCAGCCTAAACACGTGAGTCGGCTACAGTATTTAAACTGTTATTAATCCACAGTTGATCTATATCAACTTTCAGACACGTGACCGTTTACAGATTATAGCAGGTCCAGACAGCGCCTAGCTCAGGTCAAGAGGGTGAGACAGCGCCTAGCTCAGGTCAAGAGGGTGAGACAGTGCCTAGCTCAGGTCAAGAGGGTGAGACAGCGCCTAGCTCAGGTCAAGAGGGTGAGACAGCGCCTAGCTCAGGTCAAGAGGGTGAGACAGCGCCTAGCTCAGGTCAAGAGGGTGAGACAGCGCCTAGCTCAGGTCAAGAGGGTGAGACAGCGCCTAGCTCAGGTCAAGAGGGTGAGACAGCGCCTAGCTCAGGTCAAGAGGGTGAGAAGCCACCTACAGCGATCCAACCCTCCTCTGACTTCCTCCCCACAGCGATACAACCCTCCTCTAAATTCCTCCCCACAGCGATCCAACCATCCTCTAAATTCCTCCCCACAGTGATCCAACCCTCCTCTAACTTATTCCCCACAGTGAGCCAACCCTCTTCTAACCTCCTCCCCACAGCGATCCAACCCCCTCTTCACAGCTACCAAACCCTCTTCTAACCTCCTCCCCACCCAAGCCTTCTCTACCCTCCCAACCCCTGTCTCCCTTAACCTCCTCTCCACTGCCATCAACCCTCCTCCCAACCCTTATCTCCACAGCGACCCAAGCCTTCTCTACCCTCCTCTCCACTGCGACCCAACCCTTCTCTAAACCCCTGTCCACAGCGACCCAACCATTCTTTTACCCCCTCTCCACTGCCATCCAACCCTCCTCTAACCCACTCTCAACTGCGACACAACCGTTCTCTAACCCCTTCTCCACAGTGACCAAACCCTCCTCTGACCTCCTCCCCACAGTGACCCAACCCTCCTCTAACTTCCTCCCCACAGCGATCCAACCCTCCTCTAACTCCCTCCCCTCCACACAAAAATCCAACCCCTCCTCCTCCTCCCCACCTTCCTCCCCACCACAGCGATACAACCCTCCTCTGACCTCCTCTCCACAGCGACCCAACCCTCCTCTGACCTCCTCTCCACAGCAATCCAACCCTCCTCTGATTTCCTCTCCACAGCGACCCAACCCTCTTCTGACCTCCTCTCCACAGCGACCCAACCCTCTTCTGACCTCCTCTCCACAGCGACCTCTAACCTCCTCCCCACAAACCTCCCCACTCTAACCTCCTCTCCCCCACATTGATCCAGCCCTCCTCTACCCAACCCTCCTCCTCTAACCTCCTCCCCCAGCGATCCAACCCCCTCTTCACAGCTCCAAACCCTCTTCTAACCTCCTCTACACAGCGACCCAACACTTCTCTAAACTCCTCTCCACAGCGACCCAACCCTTCTCTCCACAGCGACCCAACCTCTTCTGATCTCCTCTCCAACGACCCAACCCTCTTCTGACCTCCTCTCCACAGCTTCTCTAACCCCTCTCCACAGTGACCAAACCCTCCTCTAACCTCCTCTCCACAGCGACCCAACCCTCCTCTGACCTCCTCTCCACCCCCAAACCTCCTCTCCACAGCGACCCAAGCCTTCTCTACCCCCCTCTCCACAGCGACCCAACCGTTCTCTAAACCCTTCTCCACAGTGACCAAACCCTCCTCTGACCTCCTCCCCACAGTGACCCAACCCTCCTCTAACTTCCTCCCCACAGCAATCCAACCCTCCTCTACCTTCCTCCCCACCGCGATACAACCCTCCTCTAACCTCCTCTCCACAGCGACCCAACCCTCCTCTAACCTCCTCTCCATAGTGACCCAACCTTCCTATTCACGGTGACCCAACCCTCCTCAAACCCCCTCTCCACAATGACCAAACCCTCCTCTAACCTCCTCTCCACAGCGACCCAACCCTCCTCTGACCTCCTTTCCACAGCGACCCAACCCCACTCTGACCTCCTCCCCACAGCGATCCAACCCTCCTCTAAATTCCTCCCCACAGCGATCTAACCCTCCTCTAACTTCCTCCCCACATTGATCCAACCCTCCTCTAACTTATTCCCCACAGCGACCCAACACTTCTCTAAACTCCTCTCCACAGCGACCCAACCCTTCTCTCCACAGCGACCCAACCCTCTTCTGATCTCCTCTCCACAGCGACCCAACCCTCTTCTGACCTCCTCTCCACAGCGACACAACCGTTCTCTAACCCCCTCTCCACAGTGACCAAACCCTCCTCTAACCTCCTCTCCACAGCGACCCAAGTCTTCTCTACCCCCCTCTCCACAGCGACCCAACCGTTCTCTAACCCCTTCTCCACAGTGACCAAACCATTACATTACATTTAAGTCATTTAGCAGACGCTCTTATCCAGAGCGACTTACAAATTGGTGCTTTCACCTTATGACATCCAGTGGAACAGCCACTTTACAATAGTGCATCTAAGTCTTTTAAGGGGGGGGGGGGGTGAGAAGGATTACCTTATCCTATCCTAGGTATTCCTTAAAGAGGTGGGGTTTCAGGTGTCTCCGGAAGGTGGTGATTGACTCCGCTGTCCTGGCGTCGTGAGTGAGTTTGTTCCACCATTGGGGGGCCAGAGCAGCGAACAGTGACCCAACCTTCCTATTCACGGCGACCCAACCCTCCTCAAACCCCCTCTCCTCCTCTCCACAGTGACCAAACCCTCCTCACTAACCTCCTCTCCCCCTCTCCACAGCGACCCAACCCTCCTCTGACCTCCTTTCCACTGCGACCCAACCCCCTCTGACCTCTGACCTCCTCCCCACAGCGATCCAACCCTCCTCTAAATTCCTCCCCACAGCGATCTAACCCTCCTCTAACTTCCTCCCCACATTGATCCAACCCTCCTCTAACTTATTCCCCACAGCGAGCCAACCCTCCTCTAACCTCCTCCCCACAACGACCCAAACCCTCCTCTCCACAGCGACCCAACTCTTCTCTACCACCCTCTCCACTGCCACCCAACCATTCTCTAACCCCATCCCCACTGCGACCCAACCCTTCTCTACCCCCTCTCCACTGCAACCCAACCCTTCTCTAACCCCCTCTCCACAGTGACCAAACCCTCCTCTAACCTCCTCTCCACAGCGACCCAACCCTTCTCTAACCCCCTCTCGACAGTGACCAAACCCTCCTCTAACCTCCTCTCCACTGCAACCCAACCCTTCTCTACCCCCTCTCCACAGCGACCCAACCCTCTGACCTCCTCTCTCCCCTTCTCCACAGCGACCCAACCCCATCCTCACCACAGCCCCAACCCTCCTCTGACCTCCTCTCCACAGCAATCCAACCCTCCTCTGACCTCTCCTCCTCCCACAGCGCCCAACCCCTCATCTGACCTCCTCTCCACAGCGACCCAACCCTCCTCTGACCTCCTCTCCACAGCGACACAACCCTTCTCTAACCCCCTCTCCACAGTGACCAAACCCTCCTCTAACCTCCTCTCCACAGCGACCCAACCCTCCTCTGACCTCCTCTCCACAGCGACCCAACCCTCTCTGATCTCCTCTCCATAGCGACCCAACCCTCCTCTGACCTCGTCCCCACAGCGATCCAACCCTCCTCTAAATTCCTTCCCACAGCGATCCAACCCTACTATAACTTCCTCCCCACATCGATCCAACCCTCCTCTAAATTCCTCCCCACAGTGATCCAACCCTCCTCTAACTTCCTCCCCACAGTGAGTCTAACCTCCTCCCCACAGCGATCCAACCCCCTCTTCATAGCTACCAAACCCTCTTCTAACCTCCTCCCCACAGCAACCCAACCCTCCTCTATCCTCCTCTACACAGCGACCCAAACCTTCTCTAACCTCCTCTCCACAACGACCCAACCCTCCTCTCCACAGCGACCCAACCCTTCTCTACCCCCCTCTCCACTGCGACCCAACCCTTCTCTAACCTCCTCTCCACAACAACCCAACCCTCCTCTCCACAGCAACCCAACCCTTCTCTAACCCCCTCTCCACAGCGACCCAACCATTCTCTTACCTCCTCTCCACAGCGACCCAACCCTCCTCTCCATGGCGACCCAACCCTCCTCTGACCTCCTCTCCACAGCAACCCAACCCTCCTCTGATCTCCTCTCCACAGCAACCCAACCCTCCTCTGATCTCCTCTCCACAGCAACCCAACCCTCCTCTGACCTCCTCTCCACAGCGACCTAACCCTCCTCTGACCTCCTCTCCACAGCGAACAAACCCTCCTCTGACCTCCTCTCCACAGCGACACAACCCTCCTCTGACATCCTCTCCACAGTGACCCAACCCTCCTCTGACCTCCTCTCCACAGCGACACAACCCTCCTCTCCACAGCGACACAACCCTCCTGTAACCACCTCTTCTTTCCTCAGGTCTTCTGGTCAGAGTCTGGGGAGCTGGTGTGTATTGCCGCGGAGGAGTCTTTCTTTGTGCTGCGCTACCTGGCTGAGAAAGTGGCAACAGCACAGGAGACCAAGGAGGGAGTCACCGAGGATGGGATAGAGGATGCTTTCGAGGTGAGACTATGCGACATCTAGAGATTAGATTCTGGACAGGACAATTTATTTTGTATTTCTACTCTAACATTTTTTTCCATACCTATATCTCTCCCACTCTCGGTCTCTATCTCCCCCCTCACCCCCCTTTCTCTAGGTGTTGGGTGAGATTCAGGAGGTGGTGAAGACTGGTCTGTGGGTGGGAGACTGTTTCATCTACACCAGCTCAGTCAACAGACTCAATTACTATGTAGGAGGAGAGATTGTCACCGTCGCCCACCTGGACAGGTAAGACTGTGCCTACCTGCTGAGACTGCTACAAACCATTGACCTGTTGACCTCAAATGACCTGTTATGCATGTGTTTCAATATTTGAAATCTCTCTCAACTCTTACAGTTCCCTAGGGCCTAAAACATAAAGGATTCATGCCTTACAAAATGTTATGTCAGAATGCCTTTTCCTTAAGCCATTGCATGTCATGTTTCCTTTCATTCAAGTCATGTTTCCTTTCATTTCATGTGCTCACCTTAATACTGGTGTTGTTTTGACTCCCCTGTCCATCTGCTATAGAACTACAGTTGAAGTCAGAAGTTTACATACACCTTAGCCAAATACATTTAAACCCAGTTTTTCACAATTCCTGACATTTAATCCTAGTAAAAATTGCCTGTCTTAGGTCAGTTATGATCACCACTTTATTTTAAGAATGTGAAATGTCAGAATAATAGTAGAGAGTGATTTATTTCAGCTTTTATTTCTTTCATCACATTCCCAGTGGGTCAGAATTTTACACTGAATTAGTATTTGGTAGCATTGCCTTTAAATTGTTTAACTTGGGTCAAACGTTTCAGGTAGCCTTCCACAAGCTTCCCACAATAAGTTGGGTGAATTTTGGCCCATTCCTCCTGACAGAGATGGTGTAGCTGAGTCAGGTTTGTAGGCCTCCTTACACGCTTTTTCAGTTCTGCCCACACATTTTCTAGTGTGAGGTCAGTGCTTTGTGATGGTCACTCCAATAATGTCACGACTTCCGCCGAAGTCGGGTCCTCTCCTTGTTCGGGCGGCGCTCGGCACAGTTTGCGCGAGGACGTCCGTCGGGAGTTGGCCTGCAGGGACACCACCCTCACCTTCGGCCAGCTGGTGGACCTGTCCATTCGGCTGGATAACCTGCTGGCTACCCGCGGACGTCCAGATCGGGTTCTGTCGGTTCCATCCCCCAGCACCACCGCTCCAGTGCCCATGGAGCTGGGAGGTGCGTAGGGAGACTGGAGGAGGTTGCGGCTCGTGCACCATCTGTGGCCACAGAGGTCGGTGCCAGGTTGGTTCCTCTGGGGATCGAGGCAGCAGGCAGGGCACTCTAGCGTCATCCCAGGTGAGCCGGCACCCTTCTCACCCAGAGCCCTCTGTTGCACACATGTTTTTGTATGTTACTTTTCCTAAGTTTTCTCCCGCATTCCCAGCATAAGGCACTCGTCGATTTCAGGCGCGGCTGGGAATTTTATAGACAGATCGTTCGCCCTTAGTTTAGGGATCTCTATTGTTGGCTGTGCCCTTCCCCGGTCATGCCTTAGACAGTCGACCATTAGGGTCTGGGTTGATTAGGGAGGCCACCGCTCCTCTGGGTATGGTGATGCAGGGGTGTCACAAGGAGAGAATCAGTCTCTTCCTCATTGACTCTCCTGCGTTTCCCGTGGTGCTAGGCCTACCCAGGTTAGCTTGTCATGATCCCACTGTTTCTTGGCAACGGAGGGCTCTCAAGGGGTGGACGCGAGAGTGCTCGGGAGGTGTTCAGGGGTTTCCGTTGGTGCTACTACGGTGGAGAGTCCAGACCAGTCTCCACTGTGTGCATTCCCCCTGAATATGCCCATTTGGCTCCCGCCTTCTCCAAAAAGAAGGCGACTCAATTACCACCCCATCGACGGGGCGATTGTGCGCTAAATATCCTGGTAGACGCTGCACTTCCCAGGAGTCACGTCTATCCCCTCTCACAGGTGGAGACGGCAGCTATGGAAACATATGTCTCCGAATCCCTGCGTCAGGGGTACATTGGGTCCTCCACATCACCCGCCTCCTCGAGTTTCTTTTTTGTGAAGAAGAAGGAGGGAGGTGTCATGACGTTCCCCTCTTTGGGTACAGCAAGCCCAATCCCCCTCTCCCTGCCTCCCCCTTCAACTAGGCTGCTGTGGTCAGAGAGGTCGTAAATTCCTAGGGAAGACCCTGCCTCATGGCCACACAGTATAACGAGAGAGTGAATTTTCATAGAGAACAAAGGAATTTCTTCCACCTCACAGAACTTGAGGTCTGAACAACATTTATGATCCGGAGAAGGTATAAAAGATCGGTGAAGAATCCAGCTACGAACTGGTCCGTTTGTTACATTTTGGCTCATGGGAGACGGTGCGGCCACATTACCATAACACTGTTTTTTATAATAGCCTCAGATATGAGGTTTACATCTAATTGTTGTATGAGATGAATGAGTGAGTATGATACTGTTTGTAAACTTGTGGAATGTGATTTTGGACTCCAATTCTCCAATTCCCTTTTGAGTTGAACTAAATCAGAGGACCGCCCATGAGCCCAGTTAGGGTCAGGCATCCTGGGACAGCCCCTTTTCTGCAATTCCGAATAAAACCCCAACTTTGAGAAGTTCTCAGTAGACCATGTTTTTCTCTATTACGAGAGGACGAAGTTTGCAGACCATTGCTGAATCTTTTAACCATACCACATGGTTAAACTCTTAGACTATCGATACCGACAGAATAAGAACAAGTCTTTGATATTAATTACTAGTCTGCAGCTAGGAATTCGGTATCATTGAACGCGAAGAACGACAACCACCGAAACATCCATTCTACAACAACATGAATGAATGTCGCTCTGAACTATCCCCTCTAATCAGGACATACGGAGAGAGAGAGACGGTCAATTCTACAAAAGAAACAAACTTTTCAACAGCGATCAAGACGACACACTGAGCGTAAATATATATATTGATTACAATTGTTCCCAAATGAGTGAGTGTTCATGTGCAAAGGATTAGTGTTTCAATTGTTATAATTATCACTCTGTAGTGACTTCTCAGGTGAACCCCACTCCCCCTTTTGTCTAACAAGCCGCCATGCCGGTTTAGCCCACTAGAGCACATTCTCCTATCATTTCTTGTAACCATATTTACTTTATTTGTGTGTGTGTGCACTTCTGTGATTGTTTAGTTAGTTAATAAATAAATTATTTAAGATTGATGTATGGATGACTGATAGTGAAGCCTGGGTTCGTGCAGATAACCAACAATTTACAACGTTTGGAATGAGACTAACGTGAGGTAAAGTAAATAATTAATTAATCAGAAGACTATTGATCAGATATGAAAATATCTGAAAGGTTATATTAGGAAATTATAACTTTGTAATCTGAATATTTTCCTTGGTGCCCCGACTTCCTAGTTAATTTTCGGACATATTCAATCAATCCCTATACCAGTCTGCTGTTCCCACATGCTTCAAGAGGGCCACCATTGTTCCTGTTCCCAAGAAAGCTAAGGTAACTGAGCTAAACGACTACCGCCCCGTAGCACTCACTTCCGTCATCATGAAGTGCTTTGAGAGACTAGTCAAGGACCATATCACCTCCACCCTACCTGACACCCTAGACCCACTCCAATTTGCTTACCGCCCAAATAGGTCCACAGACGATGCAATCTCAACCACACTGCACACTGCCCTAACCCACCTGGACAAGAGGAATACCTATGTGAGAATGCTGTTCATCGACTACAGCTCGGCATTCAACACCATAGTACCCTCCAAGCTCGTCATCAAGCTCGAGACCCTGGGTCTCGACCCCGCCCTGTGCAACTGGGTTCTGGACTTCCTGACGGGCCGCCCCCAGGTGGTGAGGGTAGGCAACAACATCTCCTCCCCGCTGATCCTCAACACGGGGCCCCACAAGGGTGCGTTCTGAGCCCTCTCCTGTACTCCCTGTTCACCCACGACTGCGTGGCCATGCACGCCTCCAACTCAATCATCAAGTTTGCGGACGACACAACAGTGGTAGGCTTGATTACCAACAACGACGAGACGGCCTACAGGGAGGAGGTGAGGGCCCTCGGAGTGTGGTGTCAGGAAAATAACCTCACACTCAACGTCAACAAAACTAAGGAGATGATTGTGGACTTCAGGAAACAGCAGAGGAACACCCCCTATCCACATCGATGGATCAGTAGTGGAGAGGGTAGCAAGTTTTAAGTTCCTCGGCATACACATCACAGACAAACTGAATTGGTCCACTCACACTGACAGCGTCGTGAAGAAGGCGCAGCAGCGCCTCTTCAACCTCAGGAGGCTGAAGAAATTCGGCTTGTCACCAAAAGCACTCACAAACTTCTACAGATGCACAATCGAGAGCATCCTGGCGGGCTGTATCACCGCCTGGTACGGCAACTGCTCCGCCCTCAACCGTAAGGCTCTCCAGAGGGTAGTGAGGTCTGCACAACGCATCACCGGGGGCAAACTACCTGCCCTCCAGGACACCTACACCACCCGATGTTACAGGAAGGCCATAAAGATCATCAAGGACATCAACCACCCGAACCACTGCCTGTTCACCCCGCTATCATCCAGAAGGCGAGGTCAGTACAGGTGCATCAAAGCTGGGACCGAGAGACTGAAAAACAGCTTCTATCTCAAGGCCATCAGACTGTTAAACAGCCACCACTAACATTGAGTGGCTGCTGCCAACACACTGTCATTGACACTGACCCAACTCCAGCCACTTTAATAATGGGAATTGATGGGAAATGATGTAAATATATCACTAGCCACTTTAAACAATGCTACCTTATATAATGTTACTTACCCTACATTATTCATCTCATATGCATATGTATATACTGTACTCTAGATCATCGACTGCATTCTTATGTCACTAGCCACTTTAACTATGCCACTTTGTTTACTTTGTCTACATACTCATCTCATATGTATATACTGTACTCGATACCATCTACTGTATGCTGCTCTGTACCATCACTCATTCATATATCCTTATGTACATATTCCTTATCCCCTTACACTGTGTATAAGACAGTAGTTTTGGAATTGTTAGTTAGATTACTTGTTGGTTATCACTGCATTGTCGGAACTAGAAGCACAAGCATTTCGCTACACTCGCATTAACATCTGCTAACCATGTGTATGTGACAAATAAATTTGATTTGATTTGATTTGATTTGAATTAGAGTTACATGATTAATCAGTTTGACCGTGTAATACTAATTACAGAGAATCTTTGATAAAAACTATAAGTCTTCAGTTTAATGATAGTAAAGACACGACAGAGGTCTGCGCCCGTGTATTGACTACCGAGGCCTAAACCAGATCACAGTGAGGTACAGTTACCGACCACGGCCACGGTGATTGAGTCAATGCACGGGGTGCGCTTCTTCACCAAACTAGATCTCAGGAGTGCGAGGAGGGAGACGAGTGGAAGACGGCCTTCAGTATGACCTCAGGGCATTATGAGTACCTCGTCATGCCGTACGTGTTGATGAATGCTCCGACAGTCTTCCAGGCCTTTGTAGACGAGATCTTCAGGGACCTGCACAGGCAGGGTGTAGTGGTGTATATTGATGACATTCTGATATACTCCGATGCACTCGCGGAGCATGTGTCCCTGCTGTGCAGGGTGCTTGGTCGACTGTTGGAGCATGACCTTTATATCAATGCCTGTTCTTCCAGCAGTCCATCACCTTCCTAGGGTACCACATTTCCACCTCGTGGGTGGAGATGGAGAGTGACCGCATTTCTGCCGTGAGTAATTGGCCAACTCCCACCAAGGTAAAGGAAGTGCAGCTGTTCCTAGGGTTTGCCAATTACTACCGGAGGTTTATCCGGGGTTTTGGTCAGGCAGCGGCTCCCATTACCTCACTGCTGAAGTGGGGCCCGGTACGTTTGCAGTGGTCGGCTGAGGCGGACAGGGCTTTTGGTCACCTGAGGGCTCTGTTTACCTTGGCTCCCGTGCTGGCCCATCCGGATCCCTCTTTGGCGTTCATAGTGGAGGTGGACACGTCCGAGGCTGGGATAGGAGCCGTGCTCTCTCAGCGCTCGGGTACGCCACCGAGCGAAACTATGACGTGGGGGACTGGGAGCTGTTTGCTGTCGTCAAGGCTCTGTAGGCGTGGAGACATTGGCTTGAGGGGGCTAAACACCCTTTTCTCATCTGGACTGACCACCGCAATCTGGAGTACATCCGGGCAGCGAGGAGACTGAACCCTCGCCTGGCAAGGTGGGCCATGTTTTTCACCCGTTTAGTTTTTTCCCTTTCCTACAGACCAGGTTCCCAAAACATGAAGGCAGACGCACTGTCCCGACTGTATGACACAGAGGAGCGGCCCATAGATCCCACCCCCATACTCCCAGCCTCCTGCCTGGTGGCGCCGGTAGTGTGGAAGCTGAACGCGGACATTGAGCAGGCGTTACGTGCAGAGCCCGCTCCCCTCCAGTGTACCGCTGTGTGTCTGTACGTTCTCTCTGCTGTCCGTGACCGGTTGATCTATTGGGCCCACACGACACGCTCCTCTGGTCATCCTGGGATCGGTCAGACGGTGCGCTGTTTGGTTGGCAAGTACTGGTGGCCTACCTTGGCCAAGGACGTGAGGGTTTATGTTTCCTCCTGCTCGGTGTGCGCTCAGAGCAAGGCTCCTAGGCACCTGCCCAGAGGGAAGCTACACCCCTTACCCGTTCCACAGCGGCTTTGGTCGCACCTGTCGGTGGATTTTCTTACCGATCTGCCCCCTCACAGGGAAACACCACGATACTGGTCGTTGTGGATTGGTTCTCTAAGTCCTGCCGTCTACCCCCATGCCCGATCTCCCTACGGTCCTACAGACTGCGGAGGCCTTGTTTACACACGTCTTCCGGCACTACGGGGTGCCTGAGGATATAGTGTCTGATAGAGGTCCCCAGTTCACTTCGAGGGTCTGGAAGGCGTTCATGGAATGTCTGGTGGTCTCGATCAGCCTTACCTTGGGGTTTCATCACGAAAGTAATGGGCAGGTGGAGAGAATGAACCAGGATGTAGGCAGGTTTCTGCGGTCGTATTGCCAGGATCTGCTGGGGGAGTCGGCGCGCTGCTGGAGCCGTACTGTCATGACTTCCGCCAGAGTCGGGTCCTCTCCTTGTTCGGGCGGCGCTCGGCGGTCGGATCCGCCAGTCTTCTAGCCATTGTCGAGCCAATTTTCATTTTCCATTTGTCTTGTTTTTCCACACACCTGGTTTCTACTCCCTCATTTACTTGTTGTGTATTTAACCCTCTGTTCCCCCCATGTCTTTGCGTGGGATTGTTTATTGTAGTGCTTGTGCACGTTCCCCTTGAGCGCACTACGTGTTATTTTTGTGCCTATTTATCTTGTTGCTCTTTTGTGCCTATTTATCTTGTTGCTATTTCTCTTTGTTGCGCTACAAATAACTTAACTTTATTGTCCTTAAGCCATTTTGCCACAACTTTGGAAGTCTGCTTGGGGTCATTGTCCATGTGGAAGACCCATTTGCAACCAAGCTTTAACTTCCTGACTGATGTCTTGAGATGTTGCTTCCATATATCCACATAATTTTCCACCCTCATGATGCCATCTATTTTGTGAAGTGACCCAGTTCCTCCTGCAGCAAAGCACCCCCACAACATGATGCTGCCACCCTTGTGCTTCACGGTTGGGATGGTATTCTTCGGCCTGCATTTCATCAGTTCGGCCTGCATTTCATCAGACCAGAGGACATTTCTCCAAAAAGTACTATATTTGTCCCAATGTGCAGTTGCAAACTGTAGTCTGGCTTTTTTATGGCGGTTTTGGAGCAGTGGCTTCTTCCTTACTGAGCTGCCTTTCAGGTTATGTCGATATAGGACTTGTTTTACTGTGGATATAGATACTTTAGTACCTGTTTCCTCCAGCATCTTCACAAGGTCCTTTGCTGTTGTTCCGGTATTTATTTGCACTTTTCGCACCAAAGTACGTTTATCTCTAGGAGGCAGAACGCGTCTCCTTCCTGAGCGGTATGACGGCTGCATGGTCCCATGGTGTTTATACTTGAGTACTATTGTTTGTACAGATGAACGTGGTACCTTCAGGCGTTTGGAAATTGCTCCCAAGGATGAACCAGACTTGTGGAGGTCTACAATTTTATTTCTGAGGTCTTGGCTGATTTCCTTTGATTTTCCCATGATGTCAATCAGAGGCACTGAGTTTGAAGGTAGACCTTGAAATACACCCACAGGTACACCTCCAATTGACTCAAATTATGTCAATTAGCCTATCAGAAGCTTCTAAAGCCATGACATCATTTTCTGGAATTTTCCAAGCTGTTTAAAGGCACAGTCAACTTAGTGTATGTAAACTTCTGACCCACTGGAATTGTGATACAGTGAATAAGTCAAATAATCTGTCAATAAACAATTGTTGGAAAAATGTATTGTGTCATACACAAAGTAGATGTCCTAACTGACTTGCCAAAACTATAGTTTGTTTACAAGAAATTTGTGGAGTGGTTGAAAAACTAGTTTTAATGACTCCAGCCTAAGTGTATGTAAACTTCCGACTTCAACTGTATGTACTGTACCTGTCTGTCTAAAATACTGGTGTTGTATTGACTCCCTGTCTGTCTGCTATAGAACTATGTACCTGTCTGTCTAAAATACTGGTGTTGTATTGACTCCCTGTCTGTCTGCTATAGAACTATGTACCTGTCTGTCTAAAATACTGGTGTTGTATTGACTCCCTGTCTGTCTGCTATAGAACTATGTACCTGTCTGTCTAAAATACTGGTGTTGTATTGACTCCCTGTCTGTCTGCTATAGAACTATGTACCTGTCTGTCTAAAATACTGGTGTTGTATTGACTCCCTGTCTGTCTGCTATAGAACTATGTACCTGTCTGTCTAAAATACTGGTGTTGTATTGACTCCTGTCTGTCTGCTATAGAACTATGTACCTGTCTGTCTAAAATACTGGTGTTGTATTGACTCCCTGTCTGTCTGCTATAGAACTATGTACCTGTCTGTCTAAAATACTGGTGTTGTATTGACTCCCTGTCTGTCTGCTATAGAACTATGTACCTGTCTGTCTAAAATACTGGTGTTGTATTGACTCCCTGTCTGTCTGCTATAGAACTATGTACCTGTCTGTCTAAAATAATGGTGTTGTATTGACTCCCTGTCTGTCTGCTATAGAACTATGTACCTGTTGGGCTACATCCCTAAGGATGACCGTCTGTATCTGGGTGATAAGGAGCTGAACATCGTCACTTACTCTCTGCTGGTGTCGGTACTGGAGTACCAGACAGCTGTAATGAGGAGGGACTTTGGGATGGCCGACAGGGTCCTACCCACCATCCCTAAAGAGATGAGGACCAGGGTCGCCCACTTTTTAGAGAAACAGGTGAGACTGGGAGGGTGGATGTATTTTTACATTGGTGTGTGTCTTAACGCACACCATTTCTGTGTGTGTCCTCTCTAGTGTCTGTGAATATTTTGTGTGTGTGTGTGTAACCCTTTCTCCTCTCTCTATCTCTCTCTCTGCAGGGTTTCATGCAGCAGGCTCTGGCTGTGTCCACAGACTCAGAACACAGGTTTGAGTTGGCTCTGCAGCTAGGAGAACTGAAGATCGCCTACCAGCTGGCTGTAGAGGCTGAGGTGAGACAACATGTAAAGAGAAAGACTGGGATTTGTTTTGACAAACTGGGAATTATAGCAGTCTTGGAATGCAAGGGAAGTATTGAGAAATGTACGGCCAAATTTGGATATTTGCAGACATACAGTATTTGGAGACCTACAGTATAAGATGACATGTGAAATACTGTAGTAAAGGTTATATCTTATCATATTTTTAACTAATCAAAAGCAGAGTGAATAGGGCTTCTGTTTTGTGTTTGTGATGAATGTCTTTCTAACATGGCATACCTGTTCCCTCTCTCTCTTCCCCCCGTCCCTTTCTCTCCCTCTCCACATCCTCTCTCCCTGGCACGGTGCCCTGCAGTCGGAGCAGAAGTGGAAGCAGTTGGCAGAGCTGGCCACCACTAAGTGCCAGTTTGTCCTGGCCCAGGAGTGTCTGCACCATGCCCAGGACTATGGGGGGCTACTGCTGTTGGCCACAGCCTCGGGCAACACCACCATGGTGGGCAAGTTGGCAGAGGGGGCAGAGAGAGACGGCAAGACCAACGTGGCTTTCCTCACCTATTTCCTCCAGGGGAAGTAAGTGTGTTTAGGGAGAGAACGGTGCGGGGGGTGGATGGTACAGAGGGAGGTGAGGAGGAGTGAGCAGAGTGTTTAGGTTGAACTTTTATATGTACATCATCTGTCAATAAATTGTTCTTATCGTTTCATCATTTATAATTCATTATTGGATCTTGGTGGGCTTTATGTTTATGATCTGGAAATGTCAATGTCCTTGGTTTCATCATTAGTCATTGTATTTCCATATTTCTGTTTTTTCCTTCTAGACTGGACAAATGTCTGGAGCTCCTCATTAAAACCAACCGGCTGCCAGAGGCTGCATTCCTGGCCAGAACATACCTGCCCAGCCATGTGTCTAGGTACAGCACTGGCAGGTTGACCTTGATTATCTCAATCTTGCCCTGGAAACACAACTTAGCTAAATTGGCTATATTAAAAAAATGCATGAAAACAAAATCTAGCTTTTTGGTCTTAATTTAAGGTTAGGGTTAAGCATTCGGGTTAGCAGTATTGTACAAATCTGAATTTATGACTTTGTGGCTGTGCCAGCTAGTGACCACTCTGCAGAGCTACCTCCAGCACATGATTCATGACAGAAAAACGCTAACCTGCACAGCTGTGTGTGTGTGTGTGTGTGTGTGTGTGTGTGTGTGTGTGTATACACATGTACTGACCTCTCTGTGTCTCCAGAGTGGTGAAGCTGTGGAAGGAGAGCCTGGGGAAGGTGAACCAGAAGGCGGCTGATGCGTTGGCCAACCCTACAGACTACAGCAACCTGTTCCCCGGCCTACAGGAGGCCTTCCTGGCCGAAGACTACCTCAAGGAGACCCACGTCAGGCTGAGGCCCGCCGCAGAGTACCCTCTCATCACCGTGAGTAGATACACACACATCTTGGGAACATTGTGGCAAAACTTTTGCAGCTGTTTTGGATCATTTTCTTCTGTTTCATACCTAATTAACACAACCCTGATTGGACATGTTCTTTCCATCTTTACACTGAACAAAAATATAAACACAACATGTAAAGTCCCTGTTTCATGAGCTGAAATAAAAGGTCTCAGAAATGTTACATGTGCACAAAAAAACATATGTTTACATCCCTGTTAGCATTTCTCTTTTGCCAAAATAATCCATCCACCTGACAGGTGTGGCATATCAAGATGCTCATTAAACAGCAAGATCATTACACAGGTGCACCTTGTGCTGGGGACAATAAAATGACACTCTAAAATGTGCAGTTTTGTCACACAACACAATACTACAGATGTCTCAAGTTTTGAGGGAGCATGCAATTGGCATGCTGACTACAGGAATGTCTACCAGAGCTTTTGCTCATTTCTCTACCATAAGCCGTCTTTAACACCATTAAAGAGAATTTGGTAGTACGTCTGACCGGCCTAACAACTGCAGACCACATGTATGGCGTTGTGTGGGCGAGCAGTTTTCTGATGTCAACATTGTGAACAGAGGTGGTGGGGTTATGGTATGGGCAGGACATAAGCTACGAACAACGAACACAATTGCATTTTATCGCAATTTGAATGCACAGAGATACTGTGCCGAGATCCTGAGACCCATTGTCGTGCCATTCATCTTCCACCATCACCTCATGTTTCAGCATGATAATGCACGGCACCATGTCGTAAGGATCTCTAAACAATTCCTGGAAGCTGAAAATGTCCTAGTACTAACGAGACATGTCACCCATTGAGCATGTGTGGGATGCTCTGGATCGACGTGTATGACAGAGTGTTCCAGTTCCCGCCAATATCCGGTAACTTCGCATAGCCATTGAAGAGGAGTGGGACAACATTCCACAGGCCACAATCAACAGCCTGATCAACTCTGTCTGAAGTAGATGTGTTGCAAAGCATAAAGCAAATGGTGGCCACACCAGATTCTTACTGGTTTTCTGACCCATGTCCCTACTTTTTTTTTTAAGGAATCTATGACCAACTGTATTCCCAGTCATGTGAAATCCATAGATTAGGGCCTAATGAATTCATTTCAATTGACTGATTCCCTTATATGAACTGTAACTCAGTAAAATCTTTGAAATTGTTGCATGTTGTGTTTATTTTTTATTCAGTATAATTATGTTACTGTAGTGTGTTAGCAACACCTAGTGGTGCAATACCAGCCGAGCACTATTGATATATGTGATGCACTGATGAAGACACTCAATGTATGCGACCAGCAGTAAAATACAGGTCAATGATTTGAGTCAAGGCAATACTTTACAGGTACCATAACCCCTTTGTACCTCTGCCCTTGTTTTCTGGTCAAATAAATGATATTATAATAATGCTTGTTATTATAGTATAAGTCTTGTACCTGTACTTGTAGTAATACTGTCGTAATGATGCCTCTCCACACACCTCTTCTACCTCTCTACTCACTGTTCTACTTCTCTACTCACTGTTCTGCCTCTCTACTCACTGTTCTACTTCTCCACTCACTGTTCTACCTCTCTACTCACTGTTCTACCTCTCTACTCACTGTTCTACCTCTCCACACACCTCTTCTACCTCTCTACTCACTGTTCTACTTCTCTACTCACTGTTCTGCCTCTCTACTCACTGTTCTACTTCTCCACTCACTGTTCTACCTCTCTACTCACTGTTCTACCTCTCTACTCACTGTTCTACTTCTCCACTCACTGTTCTGCCTCTCTACTCACTGTTCTACTTCTCCACTCACTGTTCTGCCTCTCCACACACCTCTTCTACTTCTCTACTCACTGTTCTACTTCTCCACTCACTGTTCTACCTCTCTACTCACTGTTCTACCTCTCTACTCACTGTTCTACTTCTCTACTCACTGTTCTACCTCTCTACTCACTGTTCTGCCTCTCCACACACTGTTCTACCTCTCTACTCACTGTTCTACTTCTCTACTCACTGTTCTACCTCTCTACTCACTGTTCTACTTCTCTACTCACTGTTCTGCCTCTCCACTCACTGTTCTACCTCTCCACTCACTGTTCTGCCTCTCTACTCACTGTTCTACCTCTCTACTCACTGTTCTACCTCTCTACTCACTGTTCTGCCTCTCTACTCACTGTTCTACCTCTCTACTCACTGTTCTACTTCTCTACTCACTGTTCTACCTCTCTACTCACTGTTCTACCTCTTTACTCACTGTTCTGCCTCTCTACTCACTGTTCTACCTCTCTACTCACTGTTCTACCTATCTACTCACTGTTCTACTTCTCTACTCACTGTTCTACTTCTCTACTCACTGTTCTACCTCTCTACTCACTGTTCTACCTCTCTACTCACTGTTCTACCTCTCTACTCACTGTTCTACCTCTCTACTCACTGTTCTACCTCTCTACTCCCTGTTCTACCTCTCCACACACTGTTCTACCTCTTTACTCACTGTTCTACTTCTCTACTCACTGTTCTACCTCTCTACTCACTGTTCTACCTCTCTACTCACCGTTCTACTTCTCTACTCACTGTTCTACTTCTTTACTCACTGTTCTACCTCTCTACTCACTGTTCTACCTCTCTACTCACTGTTCTACCTCTCTACTCACTGTTCTACCTCTCTACTCACTGTTCTACCTCTCTACTCACTGTTCTACCTCTCTACTCACCGTTCTACTTCTCTACTCACTGTTCTACCTCTCTACTCACTGTTCTACCTCTCTACTCACTGTTCTACCTCTCTACTCACTGTTCTACCTCTCTACTCACTCTTCTACCTCTCTACACTGTTCTACCTCTCTACTCACTGTTCTACCTCTCTACTCACTGTTCTACCTCTCCACACACTGTTCTGCCTCTCCACTCACTGCTCTACTTCTCTACTCACTGTTCTACCTCTCTACTCACTGTTCTACCTCTCTACTCACTGTTCTACCTCTCTACTCACTGTTCTACCTCTCTACTCACTGTTCTACCTCTCTACTCACTGTTCTACCTCTCCACACACTGTTCTGCCTCTCCACTCACTGCTCTACTTCTCTACTCACTGTTCTACCTCTCTACTCACTGTTCTACTTCTCTACTCACTGTTCTACTGTTCTTCTCTCTACTCACTGTTCTACCTCTCTACTCACTGTTCTACCTCTTTACTCACTGTTCTACTTCTCTACTCACTGTTCTACCTCTCTACTCACTCACTGTTCTACCTCTCTACTCACTGTTCTACTTCCTCACACTGTCTACTCACTCACTGTTCTACCTCTCTACTCACTGTTCTACCTCTCTACTCACTGTTCTACCTCTCTACTCACTGTTCTACCTCTCCATCTCCACTCACTGTTCTACCTGTTCTACCTGCTCTTTACTCACTGTTCTACTCTTTACTGACACAACTGTTCTACTCCCTCTACTCACTGTTCTACCTCTCCACACACTGTTCTGCCTCTCTACTCACTGCTTTACTTCTCCCTCACTGTTCTACCTCTAAAACTGTTCTACCTCTCCTACTCACTGTTCTACCTCTCTACACACTGTTCTACCTCTCCACTCACTGTTCTACCTCTTTACTCACTGTTCTACTTCTCTACTCACTGTTCTACCTCTCCACTCACTGTTCTACCTCTCTACTCACTGTTCTACTTCTCTACTCACTGTTCTACTTCTCTACTCACTGTTCTACCTCTCTACTCACTGTTCTACCTCTCCACTCACTGTTCTACCTCTCCACACACACTGTTCTGCCTCTCCACTCACTGTTCTACTTCTCTACTCACTGTTCTACCTCTCTACTCACTGTTCTACTTCTCTACTCACTGTTCTGCCTCTCTCTCTGTTCTACCTCACTCTCTTCTGCCTCTCTACTCACTGTTCTACTCTTTACTCACTGTTCTCTACTTCTCCTACTCACTGTTCTACTCTCTACTCACTGTTCTACCTCTCTACTCACTGTTCTACCTCTCTACTCACTGTTCTACTTCTCCACTCACTGTTCTACCTCTCTACTCACTGTTCTACCTCTCTACTCACTGTTCTACCTCTCTACTCACTGTTCTACCTCTCTACTCACTGTTCTACCTCTCTACTCACTGTTCTACCTCTCTACTCACTGTTCTACTTCTCTACTCACTGTTCTACCTCTTTACTCACTGTTCTACCTCTCTACTCACTGTTCTACCTCTCTACTCACTGTTCTACCTCTCTACTCACTGTTCTACCTCTCTACTCACCGTTCTACTTCTCTACTCACTGTTCTACTTCTTTACTCACTGTTCTACCTCTCTACTCACTGTTCTACCTCTCTCTACTCACTGTTCTACCTCTCTACTCACTGTTCTACCTCTCTACACACTGTTCTACCTCTCTACTCACTGTTCTACCTTCTCTACTCACTGTTCTACTTCTCTACTCACTGTTCTACCTCTTTACTCACTGTTCTACCTCTCTACTCACTGTTCTACCTCTCTACTCACTGTTCTACCTCTTTACTCACTGTTCTACTTCTCTACTCACTGTTCTACCTCTCTACTCACTGTTCTACCTCTCTACTCACTGTTCTACCTCTCTACTCACTGTTCTACCTCTCTACTCACTGTTCTACCTCTCTACTCACTGTTCTGCCTCTCTCCTGTTCTACTCACTGTTCTACCTCTCTACTCACTGTTCTACCTCTCTACTCACTGTTCTACCTCTCTACTCACTGTTCTACCTCTCTACTCACTGTTCTACCTCTCCACTCACTGTTCTACCTCTCCACACACTGTTCTGCCTCTCCACTCACTGCTCTACTTCTCTACTCACTGTTCTACCTCTCTACTCACTGTTCTACTTCTCTACTCACTGTTCTACTGTTCTTCTCTCTACTCACTGTTCTACCTCTCTACTCACTGTTCTACCTCTCTACTCACTGTTCTACCTCTCTACTCCCTGTTCTATCTCTCCACACACTGTTCTACCTCTCTACTCACTGTTCTACCTCTTTACTCACTGTTCTACTTCTCTACTCACTGTTCTACCTCTCTACTCACTGTTCTACCTCTCTACTCACTGTTCTACCTCTCTACTCACTGTTCTACCTCTCTACTCACTGTTCTACCTCTCCACTCACTGTTCTACCTCTCCACACACTGTTCTGCCTCTCCACTCACTGCTCTACTTCTCTACTCACTGTTCTACCTCTCTACTCACTGTTCTACTTCTCTACTCACTGTTCTACTGTTCTTCTCTCTACTCACTGTTCTACCTCTCTACTCACTGTTCTACCTCTCTACTCACTGTTCTACCTCTCTACTCACTGTTCTACCTCTCTACTCACTGTTCTACCTCTCTACTCACTGTTCTACCTCTCCACACACTGTTCTACCTCTCTACTCACTGTTCTACCTCTTTACTCACTGTTCTACTTCTCTACTCACTGTTCTACCTCTCCACACACTGTTCTGCCTCTCCACTCACTGCTTTACTTCTCTACTCACTGTTCTACCTCTCTACTCACTGTTCTACCTCTCTACTCACTGTTCTACCTCTCTACTCACTGTTCTACCTCTCTACTCACTGTTCTACCTCTTTACTCACTGTTCTACTTCTCTACTCACTGTTCTACCTCTCTACTCACTGTTCTACCTCTCTACTCACTGTTCTACCTCTCTACTCACTGTTCTACTTCTCTACTCACTGTTCTACCTCTCTACTCACTGTTCTGCCTCTCCACTCACTGTTCTACCTCTCCACACACTGTTCTGCCTCTCCACTCACTGCTCTACTTCTCTACTCACTGTTCTACCTCTCTACTCACTGTTCTACTTCTCTACTCACTGTTCTACTGTTCTTCTCTCTACTCACTGTTCTACCTCTCTACTCACTGTTCTACCTCTCTACTCCCTGTTCTATCTCTCCACACACTGTTCTACCTCTCTACTCACTGTTCTACCTCTCTACTCACTGTTCTACTTCTCTACTCACTGTTCTACCTCTCTACTCACTGTTCTACCTCTCTACTCACTGTTCTACTTCTCTACTCACTGTTCTACTTCTCTACTCACTGTTCTACCTCTCTACTCACTGTTCTACCTCTCTACTCACTGTTCTACCTCTCTACTCACTGTTCTACCTCTCCACACACTGTTCTACCTCTCTACTCACTGTTCTACCTCTTTACTCACTGTTCTACTTCTCTACTCACTGTTCTACCTCTCTACTCACTGTTCTACCTCTCTACTCACTGTTCTACCTCTCTACTCACTGTTCTACCTCTCTACTCACTGTTCTACTTCTCTACTCACTGTTCTACCTCTCTACTCACCGTTCTACTTCTCTACTCACTGTTCTACTTCTTTACTCACTGTTCTACCTCTCTACTCACTGTTTTACCTCTCTACTCACTGTTCTACCTCTCTACTCACTGTTCTACCTCTCTACTCACTGTTCTACCTCTCCACACACTGTTATGCCTCTTCACTCACTGCTCTACTTCTCTACTCACTGTTCTACCTCTACTCACTGTTCTACTTCTCTACTCACTGTTCTACTATTCTTCTCTCTACTCACTGTTCTACCTCTCTACTCACTGTTCTACCTCTCTACTCACTGTTCTACCTCTCTACTCCCTGTTCTACCTCTCTCACTACACTGTTCTACCTCTCTACTCACTGTTCTACCTCTGTTACTCACTGTTCTACCTCTCTACTCACTGTTCTACCTCTCTACTCACTGTTCTACTTCTCTACTCACTGTTCTACCTCTTTACTCACTGTTCTACCTCTCTACTCACTGTTCTACCTCTCTACTCACTGTTCTACCTTCTCTCTCTACTCACTGTTCTACCTCTACTCACTGTTCTACCTCTCTACTCACTGTTCTACCTCTCCTCTCTACTCACTGTTCTACCTCTCTACTCACTGTTCTACCTCTCTACTCACTGTTCTACCTCTCTACTCACTGTTCTGCCTCTCCACTCACTGTTCTACTCTCTACTCACTTTCTGTTCTACCTCTCTACTCACTGTTCTACTTCTCTCACTGTTCTACTGTTCTACTCTCTACTCACTGTTCTACCTCTCTACTCACTGTTCTACCTCTCTACTCACTGTTCTACCTCTCTACTCACTGTTCTACCTCTCTACTCACTGTTCTACCTCTCTACTCACTGTTCTACCTCTCCACTCACTGTTCTACCTCTCTACTCACTGTTCTACCTCTCTACTCACTGTTCTACTTCTCTACTCACTGTTCTACCTCTCCACTGTTCTGTTCTCCACTCTACTGCTTTACTTCTCTACTCACTGTTCTACCTCTCTACTCACTGTTCTACCTCTCTACTCACTGTTCTACCTCTCCACTCACTGTTCTACCTCTCTACTCACTGTTCTACCTCTTTACTCACTGTTCTACTCTCTACTCACTGTTCTACCTCTCTACTCTGTTCTACCTCTCTACTCACTGTTCTACCTCTCTACTCACTGTTCTACTTCTCTACTCACTGTTCTACCTCTCTCTCTACTCACTGTTCTACCTCTCCACTCACTGTTCTACCTCTCCACACACTGTTCTGCCTCTCCACTCACTGTTCTACTTCTCTACTCACTGTTCTACCTTCTCTACTCACTGTTCTACCTCTCTACTCACTGTTCTACTGTTCTCTCTCTACTCACTGTTCTACCTCTCTACTCACTGTTCTACCTCTCTACTCACTGTTCTACTTCTCTCTACTCACTGTTCTACCTCTCTACTCACTGTTCTACCTCTCCACTCACTGTTCTACCTCTCTACTCACTGTTCTACCTCTCTACTCACTGTTCTACCTCTCTACTCACACTGTTCTACTTCTCTACTCACTGTTCTACCTCTCTACTCACTGTTCTACCTCTCTACTCACTGTTCTACCTCTCTACTCACTGTTCTACCTTCTCTACTCACTGTTCTACCTCTCTACTCACTGTTCTACCTCTCTCTACTCACTGTTCTACTCACTCTACTCACTGTTCTACCTCTCTACTCACTGTTCTACCTCTCTACTCACTGTTCTACCTCTCTACTCACTGTTCTACCTCTCTACTCACTGTTCTACCTCTCTACTCACTGTTCTACTTCTCTACTCACTGTTCTACCTCTCTACTCACTGTTCTACCTTCTACCTCTCTACTCACTGTTCTACCTCTCTACTCACTGTTCTACTTCTCTACTCACTGTTCTACCTCTCTACTCACTGTTCTACCTCTCTACTCACTGTTCTACCTCTCTACTCACTGTTCTACCTCTCTACTCACTGTTCTACCTCTCTACACACTGTTACTCTTCACTCACTCTACTTCTCTACTCACTGTTCTACCTCTCTACTCACTGTTCTACTTCTCTACTCACTGTTCTACTGTTCTTCTCTCTACTCACTGTTCTACTCTCTACTCACTGTTCTACCTCTCTACTCACTGTTCTACCTGTTCTCTCTACTCACTGTTCTACCTCTCTACTCACTGTTCTACCTCTCTACTCACTGTTCTACCTCTCTACTCACTGTTCTACCTCTCTACTCACTGTTCTACTTCTCTACTCACTGTTCTACCTCTCTACTCACTGTTCTACTTCTCTACTCACTGTTCTACTTCTCTACTCACTGTTCTACCTCTCTACTCACTGTTCTACCTCTCTACTCACTGTTCTACCTCTCTACTCACTGTTCTACTTCTCTACTCACTGTTCTACCTCTCTACTCACTGTTCTACCTCTCTACTCACTGTTCTACCTCTCTACTCACTGTTCTACCTCTCTACTCACTGTTCTACCTCTCTACTCACTGTTCTACCTCTCTACTCACTGTTCTACCTTCTCTACTCACTGTTCTACTTCTCTACTCACTGTTCTACCTCTCTACTCACTGTTCTACCTCTCTACTCACTGTTCTACCTCTCTACTCACTGTTCTACCTCTCCACTCACTGTTCTCTCTGTTCTCTCTCACTCACTGTTCTACTGTTCTCTCTACTCACTGTTCTACCTCTCTACTCACTGTTCTACCTCTCTACTCACTGTTCTACCTCTCTACTCACTGTTCTACCTCTCTACTCACTGTTCTACCTCTCTACTCACTGTTCTACTTCTCTACTCACTGTTCTACTTCTCTACTCACTGTTCTACCTCTCTACTCACTGTTCTGCCTCTCCACTCACTGTTCTACCTCTCTACTCACTGTTCTACTCTCTACTCACTGTTCTACCTCTCTACTCACTGTTCTACCTCTCTACTCACTGTTCTGCCTCTACCTCTCACTGTTCTACCTCTCTACTCACTGTTCTACCTCTCTACTCACTGTTCTACCTCTCTACTCACTGTTCTACCTCTCTACTCACTGTTCTACCTCTCTACTCACTGTTCTACCTCTCTACTCACTGTTCTGCCTCTCTACTCACTGTTCTACCTCTCCACTCACTGTTCTACCTCTCTACTCACTGTTCTCTCTCTACTCTTTTCTACTCACTGTTCTACTTCTCTACTCACTGTTCTACCTCTCTACTCACTGTTCTACCTCTCTACTCACTGTTCTACTCTACTCACTGTTCTACCTCTCTACTCACTGTTCTACCTCTCTACTCACTGTTCTACCTCTCTACTCACTGTTCTACCTCTCTACTCACTGTTCTACCTCTCCACACACTGTTCTACCTCTCTACTCACTGTTCTACCTCTTTACTCACTGTTCTACTTCTCTACTCACTGTTCTACCTCTCTACTCACTGTTCTACCTCTCTACTCACTCACTCTACTCACTGTTCTACTTCTCTACTCACTGTTCTACCTCTCTACTCACTGTTCTACCTTCTACTCACTGTTCTACCTCTCTACTCACTGTTCTACCTCTCTACTCACTGTTCTACCTCTCTACTCACTGTTCTACCTCTCCACACACTGTTCTACCTCTCTCACTCACTTTACTCACTCTACCACTCTCTCCACTCACTGTTCTGCCTCTCCACTCACTGTTCTACTTCTCTCCACTCACTGTTCTACTCTCTCTACTCACTGTTCTACCTCTCTACTCACTGTTCTACCTCTCTACTCACTGTTCTACCTCTCTACTCACTGTTCTACCTCTCTACTCACTGTTCTACCTCTCTACTCACTGTTCTACCTCTCTACTCACTGTTCTACTGCTCTCTACTCACTGTTCTACCTCTCTACTCACTGTTCTACCTCTCTACTCACTGTTCTACCTCTCTACTCACTGTTCTACCTCTCTACTCACTGTTCTACCTCTCTACTCACTGTTCTACCTCTCTACTCACTGTTCTACCTCTCTACTCACTGTTCTACCTCTCTACTCACTGTTCTACCTCTCTACTCACTGTTCTACCTCTCTACTCACTGTTCTACCTCTCTACTCACTGTTCTACCTCTCTACTCACTGTTCTACCTCTCTACTCACTGTTCTACCTCTCTACTCACTGTTCTACCTCTCTACTCACTGTTCTACTTCTCTACTCACTGTTCTACTTCTCTACTCACTGTTCTACCTCTCTACTCACTGTTCTACCTCTCTACTCACTGTTCTACCTCTCTACTCACTGTTCTACCTCTCCACACACTGTTCTACCTCTCTACTCACTGTTCTACCTCTTTACTCACTGTTCTACTTCTCTACTCACTGTTCTACCTCTCCACACACTGTTCTGCCTCTCCACTCACTGCTCTACTTCTCTACTCACTGTTCTACCTCTCTACTCACTGTTCTACCTCTCTACTCACTGTTCTACCTCTCCACACACTGTTCTACCTCTCTACTCACTGTTCTACCTTCTCTACTCACTGTTCTACCTCTCTACTCACTGTTCTACTGTTCTCTCTACTCACTGTTCTACCTCTCTACTCACTGTTCTACCTCTCTACTCACTGTTCTACCTCTCTACTCACTGTTCTACCTCTCTACTCACTGTTCTACTCTCTACTCACTGTTCTACCTCTCTACTCACTGTTCTACCTCTCACTGTTCTACTCACTGTTCTACCTCTCTACTCACTGTTCTACCTCTCTACTCACTGTTCTACCTCTCTACTCACTGTTCTACCTCTCTACTCACTGTTCTACTCTCTCTACTCACTGTTCTACCTCTCTACTCACTGTTCTACCTCTCTACTCACTGTTCTACCTCTCTACTCACTGTTCTACTCTCTACTCACTGTTCTACTCTCTACTCACTGTTCTACTCACTGTTCTACCTCTCTGTTCTCACTGTTCTACCTCTCTACTCACTGTTCTACCTCTCTCTACTCACTGTTCTACCTCTCTACTCACTGTTCTACCTCTCTACTCACTGTTCTACTCTTGTTCTACCTCTCTACTCACTGTTCTACCTCTCTACTGTTCTACCTCTCTCACTGTTCTCTACCTCTCCACTCACTGTTCTACCTCTCTACTCACTGTTCTACCTCTCTACTCACTGTTCTACTTCTCTACTCACTGTTCTACCTCTCTACTGTGTTCTACCTCTCTACTCACTGTTCTACCTCTCTACTCACTGTTCTACCTCTTTACTCACTGTTCTACCTCTCTACTCACTGTTCTACCTCTCTACTCACTGTTCTACTTCTCTACTCACTGTTCTACCTCTCCACACACTGTTCTACCTTCTCACTCACTGCTTCTACTTCTCTACTCACTGTTCTACCTCTCTACTCACTGTTCTACCTCTCTACTCACTGTTCTACCTCTCTACTCACTGTTCTACCTCTCCACTCACTGTTCTACCTCTCTACTCACTGTTCTACCTCTTTACTCACTGTTCTACTCACTGTTCTACTCTCTACTCACTGTTCTACCTCTCTACTCACTGTTCTGCCTCTCTCACTCACTGTTCTGCCTCTCTACTCACTGCTCTACTTCTCTACTCACTGTTCTGTTCTACCTCTCTACTCACTGTTCTACCTCTCTACTCACTGTTCTACCTCTCTACTCACTGTTCTACCTCTCTACTCACTGTTCTACCTCTCTACTCACTGTTCTACCTCTCTACTCACTGTTCTACCTCTCTACTCACTGTTCTACCTCTTTACTCACTGTTCTACCTCTCTACTCACTGTTCTACCTCTCTACTCACTGTTCTACCTCTCTACTCACTGTTCTACTCACTGTTCTCTTTACTCACTGTTCTACTCACTGTTCTCTCTCTACTCACTGTTCTACCTCTCTACTCACTGTTCTCTTCTCTACTCACTGTTCTACTTCTCTACTCACTGTTCTACCTCTCTACTCACTGTTCTACCTCTCTACTCACTGTTCTACTTCTCTCACTCACTGTTCTACCTCTCTACTCACTGTTCTACCTCTCTACTCACTGTTCTACTCTCCACTCACTGTTCTACTTCTCTACTCACTGTTCTACCTCTCTACTCACTGTTCTACCTCTCTACTCACTGTTCTACCTCTCTACTCACTGTTCTGCCTCTCTACTCACTGTTCTTTCTCTACTCACTGTTCTACCTCTCTTACTCACTGTTCTACCTCTCTGTTCTACCTCTACTCACTGTTCTACCTCTCTACTCACTGTTCTACCTCTCCACTCACTGTTCTACCTCTCTACTCACTGTTCTACCTCTTTACTCACTGTTCTACTTCTCTACTCACTGTTCTACCTCTCTACTCACTGTTCTACCTCTCTACTCACTGTTCTGCCTCTCTACTCACTGTTCTACCTCTCTACTCACTGTTCTACCTCTCTACTCACTGTTCTACCTCTCTACTCACTGTTCTACCTCTCTACTCACTGTTCTGCCTCTCTACTCACTGTTCTACCTCTCTACTCACTGTTCTACCTCTCTACTCACTGTTCTACCTCTCTACTCACTGTTCTACCTCTCTACTCACTGTTCTACTCTACTCACTGTTCTACCTCTCTACTCACTGTTCTACCTCTCTACTCACTGTTCTACCTCTCCACTGTTCTGCCTCTCTCTCTCACTGTTCTACCTCTCTACTCACTGTTCTACTTCTCTACTCACTGTTCTACTGTTCTTCTCTCTACTCACTGTTTCTACCTCTCTACTCACTGTTCTACCTCTCTACTCACTGTTCTACCTCTCTACTCACTGTTCTACCTCTCTACTCACTGTTCTACTCTCCACTACTCACTGTTCTCACTGTTCTCCTTTTACTCACTGTTCTACTTCTCTACTCACTGTTCTACCTCTCTACTCACTGTTCTACCTCTCTACTCACTACTCTACTGCACTGTTCTACTTCTCTACTCACTGTTCTACCTCTCTACTCACTGTTCTACCTCTCTACTCACTGTTCTACCTCTCTACTCACTGTTCTACCTCTCTACTCACTGTTCTACCTCTCTACTCACTGTTCTACCTCTTTACTCACTGTTCTACCTCTCTACTCACTGTTCTACCTCTCTACTCACTGTTCTGCCTCTCTACTCACTGTTCTACTTCTCTACTCACTGTTCTACCTCTCTACTCACTGTTCTGCCTCTCCACTCACTGTTCTACCTCTCTACTCACTGTTCTACCTCTCTACTCACTGTTCTACCTCTCTGTTCTACCTCACTGTTCTACCTCTCTACTCACTGTTCTACCTCTCTACTCACTGTTCTACCTCTCTCTACTCACTGTTCTACCTCTCTACTCACTGTTCTGCCTCTCTACTCACTGTTCTTCTTCTCTCTACTCACTGTTCTACCTCTCTACTCACTGTTCTACCTCTCTACTCACTGTTCTACTCTACTCTCTGTTCTCACTGTTCTACCTCTCTACTCACTGTTCTACCTCTCTACTCACTGTTCTACTCACTGTTCTACCTCTCCACTCACTGTTCTACCTCTCTACTCACTGTTCTACCTCTCTACTCACTGTTCTACCTCTCTACTCACTGTTCTACCTCTCTCTCACTGTTCTACCTCTTTACTCACTCTACTTCTACTCACTGTTCTACCTCTCTACTCACTGTTCTACCTCTCTACTCACTGTTCTACCTCTCTACTCACTGTTCTACCTCTCTACTCACTGTTCTACCTCTCTACTCACTGTTCTACCTCTCTACTCACTGTTCTACCTCTCTACTCACTGTTCTACCTCTCTACTCACTGTTCTACCTCTCTACTCACTGTTCTACCTCTCTACTCACTGTTCTACCTCTCTACTCACTGTTCTACCTCTCTACTCACTGTTCTACCTCTCTACTCACTGTTCTACCTCCTACCACTGTTCTCTCTACTCACTGTTCTACCTCTGTTCTACTCTCTACTCACTGTTCTACCTCTCTACTCACTGTTCTACCTCTCTACTCTCTACTCACTGTTCTACCTCTCTACTCACTGTTCTACCTCTCTACTCACTGTTCTACCTCTCTACTCACTGTTCTACCTCTCTACTCACTGTTCTACCTCTCTACTCACTGTTCTACCTCTCTACTCACTGTTCTACCTCTCTACTCACTGTTCTACTTCTCTCACTCACTGTTCTCACCTCTCTCTACTCACTGTTTCTACTTCTCTACTCACTGTTCTACCTCTCTACTCACTGTTCTGCCTCTCCACTCACTGTTCTACCTCTCTACTCACTGTTCTACCTCTCTACTCACTGTTCTACCTCTCTACTCACTGTTCTACCTCTCTACTCACTGTTCTACCTCTCTACTCACTGTTCTACCTCTCTACTCACTGTTCTACCTCTTTACTCACTGTTCTACCTCTCTCTACTCACTGTTCTACCTCTCCACACTGTTCTGCCTCTCCACTCACTGTTCTACTTCTCTACTCACTGTTCTACCTCTCTACTCACTGTTCTACCTCTCTACTCACTGTTCTACCTCTCTACTCACTGTTCTACCTCTCTACTCACTGTTCTACCTCTCTACTCACTGTTCTACCTCTCTGTTCTACTCTCTACACACTGTTCTGTTCTACCTCTCTACTCACTGTTCTACCTCTCTACTCACTGTTCTACCTCTCTACTCACTGTTCTACCTCTCTACTCACTGTTCTACCTCTACTCACTGTTCTACCTCTCCACTCACTGTTCTACCTCTCTACTCACTGTTCTACCTCTCTACTCACTGTTCTACCTCTTTACTCACTGTTCTACCTCTCTACTCACTGTTCTACCTCTCTACTCACTGTTCTACCTCTCTACTCACTGTTCTACCTCTCTACACACTGTTCTGCCTCTCTACTCACTGTTCTACCTCTCTACTCACTGTTCTACTTCTCTACTCACTGTTCTACCTCTCACTGTTCTCTCACTGTTCTACCTCTCTACTCACTCACTGTTCTACTTCTCTACTCACTGTTCTACCTCTCTACTCACTGTTCTACCTCTCTACTCACTGTTCTACCTCTCTACTCACTGTTCTACTTCTCTACTCACTGTTCTACCTCTACTCACTGTTCTACCTCTCTACTCACTGTTCTACCTCTCTACTCACTGTTCTACCTCTCTACTCACTGTTCTACCTCTCTACTCACTGTTCTACCTCTCTACTCACTGTTCTACCTCTCTACTCACTGTTCTACCTCTCTCTACTCACTGTTCTGCCTCTTCTACTCACTGTTCTACTTCTCTACTCACTGTTCTACCTCTCTACTCACTGTTCTACTTCTCTACTCACTGTTCTACTTCTTTCTACTCACTGTTCTACCTCTCTACTCACTGTTCTACCTCTCTACTCACTGTTCTACCTCTCTACTCACTGTTCTACCTCTCTCCACTCACTGTTCTACCTCTCTACTCACTGTTCTGCCTCTTTACTCACTGTTCTACTTCTCTACTACTCACTGTTCTACCTCTCTCACTCACTGTTCTACCTCTCTACTCACTGTTCTACTCACTCTCTACTCACTGTTCTACTTCTCTACTCACTGTTCTACCTCTACTCACTGTTCTACCTCTCTACTCACTGTTCTACCTCTCTACTCACTGTTCTACCTCTCTACTCACTGTTCTACCTCTACTACTCACTGTTCTACCTCTCTACTCACTGTTCTACCTCTCTCACTCACTGTTCTACCTCTCTACTCACTGTTCTACCTCTCTACTCACTGTTCTACTCACTCTCTACTCACCGTTCTACTTCTCTACTCACTGTTCTACCTCTCTACTCACTGTTCTACCTCTCTACTCACTGTTCTACCTCTCTACTCACTGTTCTACCTCTCTACTCACTGTTCTACCTCTCTACTCACTGTTCTACCTCTCTACTCACTGTTCTACCTCTCTACTCACTGTTCTACCTCTCTACTCACTGTTCTACCTCTCTACTCACTGTTCTACTTCTCTACTCACTGTTCTACTTCTCTACTCACTGTTCTACCTCTCTACTCACTGTTCTACCTCTCTACTCACTGTTCTACCTCTCTACTCACTCTTCTACCTCTCTACACTGTTCTACCTCTCTACTCACTGTTCTACCTCTCTACTCACTGTTCTACCTCTCTACTCACTGTTCTACCTCTCCACACACTGTTCTGCCTCTCCACTCACTGCTCTACTTCTCTACTCACTGTTCTACCTCTCTACTCACTGTTCTACCTCTCTACTCACTGTTCTACCTCTCTACTCACTGTTCTACCTCTCTACTCACTGTTCTACCTCTCCACTCACTGTTCTACCTCTTTACTCACTGTTCTACCTCTCTACTCACTGTTCTACCTCTCTACTCACTGTTCTACCTCTCTCACTCACTGTTCTGCCTCTCTACTCACTGTTCTACTTCTCTACTCACTGTTCTACCTCTCTCACTCACTGTTCTACCTCTCTACTCACTGTTCTACCTCTCTCTGTTCTCACTGTTCTACCTCTCTACTCACTGTTCTACCTCTCTACTCACTGTTCTACCTCTCTACTCACTCTACCTGTTCTACTACTCTCTACTCACTGTTCTACCTCTCCACTCACTGTTCTACCTCTCTACTCACTGTTCTACTTCTTTACTCACTGTTCTACTTCTCTACTCACTGTTCTACCTCTCTACTCACTGTTCTACCTCTCTACTCACTGTTCTACACTTCTCTACTCACTGTTCTACCTCTCTACTCACTGTTCTACCTCTCTACTCACTGTTCTACCTCTCTACTCACTGTTCTACCTCTCTACTCACTGTTCTACCTCTCTACTCACTGTTCTACCTCTCTACTCACTGTTCTACCTCTCTACTCACTGTTCTACTTCTCTCTCACTGTTCTACTCACTGTTCTACCTCTCTACTCACTGTTCTACCTCTCCACTCACTGTTCTACCTCTCTACACACTGTTCTGCCTCTCCACACACTGCTCTACCTCTCTACTCACTGTTCTACTTCTCTACTCACTGTTCTACCTCTCTACTCACTGTTCTGCCTCTCTACTCACTGTTCTACTTCTCTACTCACTGTTCTACCTCTACTCACTGTTCTACCTCTCTACTCACTGTTCTACCTCTCTACTCACTGTTCTACTTCTCCACACACTGTTCTACCTCTCTACTCACTGTTCTACCTCTCTACTCACTGTTCTACTTCTCTACTCACTGTTCTACCTCTCTACTCACTGTTCTACCTCTCTACTCACTGTTCTACCTCTCTACTCACTGTTCTACCTCTCTACTCACTGTTCTACCTCTCCACACACTGTTCTGCCTCTCCACTCACTGCTCTACTTCTCTACTCACTGTTCTACCTCTACTCACTGTTCTACCTCTCTACTCACTGTTCTACTATTCACTGTTCTGCCTCTCTCTACTCACTGTTCTACCTCTCTACTCACTGTTCTACCTCTCTACTCACTGTTCTACCTCTCTACTCACTGTTCTACCTCTCCACACACTGTTCTACCTCTCTCACTCTACCTCACTCACTGTTCTACCTCTCTACTCACTGTTCTACTTCTCTACTCACTGTTCTACCTCTCTACTCACTGTTCTACCTCTCTACTCACCGTTCTACTTCTCTACTCACTGTTCTACTTCTTTACTCACTGTTCTACTTCTCTACTCACTGTTCTACCTCTCTACTCACTGTTCTACCTCTCTACTCACCGTTCTACTTCTCTACTCACTGTTCTACCTCTCTACTCACTGTTCTACCTCTCTACTCACTGTTCTACCTCTCTACTCACTGTTCTACCTCTCTACTCACTGTTCTACCTCTCTACTCACTGTTCTACCTCTCTACTCACCGTTCTACTTCTCTACTCACTGTTCTACCTCTCTACTCACTGTTCTACCTCTCTACTCACTGTTCTACCTCTCTCTCACTCACTGTTCTACCTCTCTCACTCACTGTTCTACCTCTCTACTCACTGTTCTACCTCTCTACTCACTGTTCTACCTCTCTACTCACTGTTCTACCTCTCTACTCACTGTTCTACCTCTCTACTCACTGTTCTACCTCTCTACTCACTGTTCTACCTCTCTACTCACTGTTCTACCTCTCTACTCACTGTTCTACCTCTCTACTCACTGTTCTCTCTCTACTCACTGTTCTACTCTCTCTCACTGTTCTGCCTCTCTACTCACTGTTCTACCTCTCTACTCACTGTTCTACCTCTCTACTCACTGTTCTACCTCTCTACTCACTGTTCTACCTCTCTTCTCTCACTGTTCTACCTCTCTACTCACTGTTCTGCCTCTCCACACACTGTTCTACCTCTCTACTCACTGTTCTACCTCTCTACTCACTGTTCTGCCTCTCCCACTCACTGTTCTACCTCTCTACTCACTGTTCTGCCTCTCCACTCACTGTTCTACTTCTCTACTCACTGTTCTACCTCTCTACTCACTGTTCTCTCCACCTTCTACTCACTGTTCTACTCACTGTTCTCTCTCTGTTCTACTTCTCTACTCACTGTTCTACCTCTCCACTCACTGTTCTCTCTACTCTCTACTCACTGTTCTACCTCTCTACTCACTGTTCTACCTCTCTACTCCCTGTTCTATCTCTCCACACACTGTTCTACCTCTCTACTCACTGTTCTACCTCTTTACTCACTGTTCTACTTCTCTACTCACTGTTCTACCTCTCTACTCACTGTTCTACCTCTCTACTCACTGTTCTACCTCTCTACTCACTGTTCTACTTCTTTACTCACTGTTCTACCTCTCTACTCACTGTTCTACCTCTCTACTCACTGTTCTACCTCTCTACTCACTGTTCTACCTCTCTCACTCACTGTTCTACCTCTCCACTCACTGTTCTACCTCTCTACTCACTGTTCTACCTCTTTACTCACTGTTCTACTTCTCTACTCACTGTTCTACCTCTTTACTCACTGTTCTACCTCTCTACTCACTGTTCTACCTCTCTACTCACTGTTCTACCTCTCTTACTCACTGTTCTACCTCTCTACTCACTGTTCTACCTCTCTACTCACTGTTCTACCTCTCTACTCACTGTTCTACCTCTCTACTCACTGTTCTACTTCTTTACTCACTGTTCTACCTCTCTACTCACTGTTCTACCTCTCTACTCACTGTTCTGCCTCTCTACTCACTGTTCTACCTCTCCTCACTGTTCTGCCTCTCCACTCACTGCTCTACTTCTCTACTCACTGTTCTACCACTGTTCTCTACTCACTGTTCTACCTCTCTACTCACTGTTCTACTATTCTTCTGTTCTACTCACTGTTCTACCTCTCTACTCACTGTTCTACCTCTCTACTCACTGTTCTACCTCTCTACTCACTGTTCTACCTCTCCACACACTGTTCTACCTCTCTACTCACTGTTCTACCTCTTTACTCACTGTTCTACTTCTCTACTCACTGTTCTACCTCTCTACTCACTGTTCTACCTCTCTACTCACTGTTCTACTTCTCTACTCACTGTTCTACTTCTTTACTCACTGTTCTACCTCTCTACTCACTGTTCTACCTCTCTACTCACTGTTCTACCTCTCTACTCACTGTTCTACCTCTCTACTCACTGTTCTACCTCTCCACACACTGTTCTACCTCTCTACTCACTGTTCTACCTCTTTACTCACTGTTCTACTTCTCTACTCACTGTTCTACCTCTTTACTCACTGTTCTACCTCTCTACTCACTGTTCTACCTCTCTACTCACTGTTCTACCTCTCTACTCACTGTTCTACTTCTTTACTCACTGTTCTACCTCTCTACTCACTGTTCTACCTCTCTACTCACTGTTCTACCTCTCCACACACTGTTCTACCTCTCTACTCACTGTTCTACCTCTTTACTCACTGTTCTACTTCTCTACTCACTGTTCTACCTCTCTACTCACTGTTCTACCTCTCTACTCACCGTTCTACTTCTCTACTCACTGTTCTACTTCTTTACTCACTGTTCTACCTCTCTACTCACTGTTCTACCTCTCTACTCACTGTTCTACCTCTTTACTCACTGTTCTACTTCTCTACTCACTGTTCTACCTCTCCACACACTGTTCTGCCTCTCCACTCACTGCTCTACTTCTCTACTCACTGCTCTACTTCTCTACTCACTGTTCTACCTCTCTACTCACTGTTCTACCTCTCTACTCACTGTTCTACCTCTCTACTCACTGTTCTACCTCTCCACACACTGTTCTGCCTCTCCACTCACTGCTCTACTTCTCTACTCACTGTTCTACCTCTCTACTCACTGTTCTACCTCTCTACTCACTGTTCTACCTCTCTACTCACTGTTCTACCTCTCCACACACTGTTCTGCCTCTCCAATCACTGCTCTACCTCTCTACTCACTGTTCTACCTCTCTACTCACTGTTCTGCCTCTCCACTCACTGTTCTACCTCTCCACACACTGTTCTGCCTCTCCACTCACTGCTCTACTTCTCTACTCACTGTTCTACCTCTCTACTCACTGTTCTACTTCTCTACTCACTGTTCTACTGTTCTTCTCTCTACTCACTGTTCTACCTCTCTACTCACTGTTCTACCTCTCTACTCACTGTTCTACCTCTCTACTCACTGTTCTACCTCTCTACTCCCTGTTCTATCTCTCCACACACTGTTCTACCTCTCTACTCACTGTTCTACCTCTTTACTCACTGTTCTACTTCCTACTCACTGTTCTACCTCTCTACTCACTGTTCTACCTCTCTACTCACCGTTCTACTTCTCTACTCACTGTTCTACTTCTTTACTCACTGTTCTACCTCTCTACTCACTGTTCTACCTCTCTACTCACTGTTCTACCTCTCTACTCACTGTTCTACCTCTCTACTCACTGTTCTACCTCTCCACACACTGTTCTACCTCTCTACTCACTGTTCTACCTCTTTACTGACTGTTCTACTTCTCTACTCACTGTTCTACCTCTTTACTCACTGTTCTACCTCTCTACTCACTGTTCTACCTCTCTACTCACTGTTCTACCTCTTTACTCACTGTTCTACTTCTCTACTCACTGTTCTACCTCTCTACTCACTGTTCTACCTCTCTACTCACCGTTCTACTTCTCTACTCACTGTTCTACTTCTTTACTCACTGTTCTACCTCTCTACTCACTGTTCTACCTCTCTACTCACTGTTCTGCCTCTCTACTCACTGTTCTACCTCTCTACTCACTGTTATGCCTCTCCACTCACTGCTCTACTTCTCTACTCACTGTTCTACCTCTCTACTCACTGTTCTACTTCTCTACTCACTGTTCTACTATTCTTCTCTCTACTCACTGTTCTACCTCTCTACTCACTGTTCTACCTCTCTACTCACTGTTCTACCTCTCTACTCCCTGTTCTACCTCTCCACACACTGTTCTACCTCTCTACTCACTGTTCTACCTCTTTACTCACTGTTCTACTTCTCTACTCACTGTTCTACCTCTCTACTCACTGTTCTACCTCTCTACTCACCGTTCTACTTCTCTACTCACTGTTCTACTTCTTTACTCACTGTTCTACCTCTCTACTCACTGTTCTACCTCTCTACTCACTGTTCTACCTCTCTACTCACTGTTCTACCTCTCTACTCACTGTTCTACCTCTCCACACACTGTTCTACCTCTCTACTCACTGTTCTACCTCTTTACTCACTGTTCTACTTCTCTACTCACTGTTCTACCTCTTTACTCACTGTTCTACCTCTCTACTCACTGTTCTACCTCTCTACTCACCGTTCTACCTCTCTACTCACTGTTCTACTTCTTTACTCACTGTTCTACCTCTCTACTCACTGTTCTACCTCTCTACTCCCTGTTCTACCTCTCCACACACTGTTCTACCTCTCTACTCACTGTTCTACCTCTCTACTCACCGTTCTACTTCTCTACTCACTGTTCTACTTCTTTACTCACTGTTCTACCTCTCTACTCACTGTTCTACCTCTCTACTCACTGTTCTACCTCTCTACTCACTGTTCTACCTCTCTACTCACTGTTCTACCTCTCTACTCACCGTTCTACTTCTCTACTCACTGTTCTACTTCTTTACTCACTGTTCTACCTCTCTACTCACTGTTCTACCTCTCTACTCACTGTTCTACCTCTCTACTCACTGTTCTACCTCTCTACTCACTCTTCTACCTCTCTACACTGTTCTACCTCTCTACTCACTGTTCTACCTCTCTACTCACTGTTCTACCTCTCTACTCACTGTTCTACCTCTACTCACTGTTCTACCTCTCTACTCACTGTTCTACCTCTCTACTCACTGTTCTACTTCTCTACTCACTGTTCTACTTCTCTACTCACTGTTCTACCTCTCTACTCACTGTTCTACCTCTCTACGCTCTGTTCTACTTCTCTACTCACTGTTCTACTTCTCTACTCACTGTTCTACTTCTCTACTCACTGTTCTACCTCTCTACTCACTGTTCTACTTCTCTACTCACTGTTCTACCTCTCTACTCCCTGTTCTACTTCTCTACTCACTGTTCTACCTCTCTACTCACTGTTCTACTTCTCTACCTTTCAGTCCAATGAGAATAGGAATGTCCTGGGGGAATCTGCAGATTATGTGCCAAAAGTAGTGCCTGCTGAACCAGAGGTAAATTCTGAAATCTCACACCTACTACAATACTGGACATGGCCACAGCTGTTATATGTTGTACTACTTACATAACCCCTATTTTAGACACAACCATTCAGTGTGATTTGTCAACTTGTCAATCTTAATTAAAGTACTTTACTGTCACTGTTCTAGGTTGCTGGGAGCATGGATGAAACCCCTGTATTGGAAGCAGTGGTAGAAACCCCTGTAATGGCAGCAGTGGTGGAGGCTACAACCCCAGAAGCTCCAGTAGTGGAAGAGTCCATTGTCATGGAAGAGGTAGAACCTGTTGCAGCTGCAGTAGTGGAGTTTATCCCAGCAGTAGAAGAATCTATCCCAGTGACAGTAGTGGAACCAACTATGGCTGCAGCGGAAGAATCCATTGAGTTGGCAGAGGAGGAACCCATTATTGTTGAAGTGGAAGCTCCCAAGCCAAAGGAGGCACAATCAGTGGAAGATATCATCACTAAGATAGAGGCTCTTGTCACCATAGAAAATGACACAGAAGCACCCCTCTTGGTGCCAGAGGTAGCACAGTCCACCCCAGAGGAAGAGTTCAGAGCAACACCAGAGGAGGCTGTTGAGGAAGGACCTGCAACAATGAAGCCCATAGCAACAGATGCACCTGTTACAGAGTTGGTCACAGAACCCATTGTAACAGAAGCACCAGTTGCCGAGGAAGCGCCAGTGCCTATAGCAACAGAACCAGAACCTGTTACCATAGAAGCAGTGGTGGAAGCTGAAGCACCCATTGCCGCAGCAGTACTAGAAGCCATAGCAACAGAACCCATGGTTACAGAACAAGCACCTGTTACCATTGAAGTGGCAGTGGCAGCAGAAGCACCCATTACTGAGGCAGTAGCAGAAGCCATAGCAGCATCTGAAAAAGCCCCAGTCATTGTAGAAGAGAATGAACCTGCCCCAGCACCACTCATAGACCTAGCCCCAGCCAGAGACCTAGCCTCAGCCATAGACCTAGCCCCAGCCAGAGACCTAGCCTCAGCCATAGACCTAGCCCCAGCCAGAGACCTAGCCTCAGCCATAGACCTAGCCCCAGCACCACTCATAGACCTAGCCCCAGCACCACTCATAGAACTAACCCCAGTCATAGATCCAGCTACAACCCCAACTGTAGAGGACAAGGCTGCAGCAGCCCCTCTAGCTGCCCTCTTAGAGGATAAAGGTGTGGAGGAGGCAGCCCCTGCAGCTCCTCTAGCTGCCCTCTTAGAGGGTAAAGGTATGGAGGAGGCAGCCCCTCTAGCTGCCCTCTTAGAGGGTAAAGGTGTGGAGGAGGCAGCCCCTCTAGCTGCCCTCTTAGAGGGTAAAGGTGTGGAGGAGGCAGCCCCTCTAGCTGCCCTCTTAGAGGGTAAAGGTATGGAGGATGCAGCCCCTCCAGCTGCCCTCTTAGAGGGTAAAGGTGTGGAGGAGGCAGCCCCTCTAGCTGCCCTCTTAGAGGGTAAAGGTGTGGAGGAGGCAGCCCCTCTAGCTGCCCTCTTAGAGGGTAAAGGTGTGGAGGAGGCAGCCCCTCTAGCTGCCCTCTTAGAGGGTAAAGGTATGGAGGAGGCAGCCCCTCTAGCTGCCCTCTTAGAGGGTAAAGGTGTGGAGGAGGCAGCCCCTCTAGCTGCCCTCTTAGAGGGTAAAGGTGTGGAGGAGGCAGCCCCTCTAGCTGCCCTCTTAGAGGGTAAAGGTGTGGAGGAGGCAGCCCTCTAGCTGCCCTCTTAGAGGGTAAAGGTATGGAGGAGGCAGCCCCTCTAGCTGCCCTCTTAGAGGGTAAAGGTGTGGAGGAGGCAGCCCCTCTAGCTGCCCTCTTAGAGGGTAAAGGTGTGGAGGAGGCAGCCCCTCTAGCTGCCCTCTTAGAGGGTAAAGGTATGGAGGATGCAGCCCCTCCAGCTGCCCTCTTAGAGGGTAAAGGTGTGGAGGAGGCAGCCCCTGTAGCTGCCCTCTTAGAGGGTAAAGGTGTGGAGGAGGCAGCCCCTGTAGCTGCCCTCTTAGAGGGTAAAGGTGTGGAGGAGGCAGCCCCTCTAGCTGCCCTCTTAGAGGGTAAAGGTGTGGAGGATGCAGCCCCTCCAGCTGCCCTCTTAGAGGGTAAAGGTGTGGAGGAGGCAGCCCCTGTAGCTGCCCTCTTAGAGGGTAAAGGTGTGGAGGAGGCAGCCCCTGTAGCAGTAGCAACAGCATCCATGGACCTGCTGGACCTGAATGATGAGGTAAACCTAACCAGTCTATACATCCTGTCATGACGTACACAGTATTTAGAATGCTAATCTATATTGGAAATCACGTTTAGATTTTTATTGATATTGAACAATGATGTGCTCTATATAACTGTTACGGACAACAAAGTACCAGCAAGGTAGTTCACCCTCCCCTACAGTTTTCCTCTAACTCCTCACTCATATACATGACTTATTCCTGCAGGGCCTTGACGACCTGGACATGTTTGATCTGGACGATGACATCGACACCACAGACGTCAATCTGGACGATGACTTCTTAGACGACTGAAACTCTTGGAGAAATGCCCTTAAAGTGACCAAAGAGCAGAGTGTTGTTTATACTCCTAGTGAATGGGAGTGTGTGTGTGGGGGACCAGGTGTTTTTACCTTTACAGTGAAACTGGTGAAAGGTGGGGTGGATGAGTTCATGTCTTTCCATCTTCACACATTAACTGTGAAACACCGTGGGAGGGTGTTTGTAGAAGGCTTTGGGTGATAATGAGGTGGACTGGGTTCATTCATTAGGAATAAACACAGTAAATGTTTTGAAACGGGATACAAATTTGCCTTCTTATTGAACAGGTCAAATGTACTGTGTCAAATTGATTTCTGGTTTCGCACATGCTGAACACAACCCCGGGTTGTATTCATTAGTCGTATTTCATTGCAAAATGTTTTGCAATGGAAATGGTCTCCTCCAAATACAAAACACGTTTCGTTCATAGAGTAAACTTTTTCCATTGCAAACATTTAGCAATGGCATCCAACTAGTGAACACACCATGGTTTTGAAATCCTTTGTACAGTACTTCATCCTCCAACTCTCACATTGACCTACAGTATAGAATGATCGTGTGAACCAGAGTGGTCATGGGTTTGACATGTTTACCTTATCCTCACACATAGGAAGATGGGAATAGTTTACTACTGTACCTCTTACCGCTAGCTAAACAGGCTTTGATCTTTCATTCATTAGTTAGGTAATGAGCTTGTCTTCAGTATACCTCTACATGTCTTGGCAAGCATGCTGCTCTGCCATGGTCTAGTATCTTATGCATCTGCTGTTTTTAATAAGGAACCTACTTCATTGTTACAGATGTGAACCCAAGTGCCTTATGTATGACTGGTCTGGAATTAAATGTTATCAACTCAATAAAGATGACAAGTGTATGTCTGAATCAGGCCATATTTTTATTTTACCTTTATTTAACTAGGCAAGTCAGTTAAGAACAAATTCTTATTTTCAATGACGGCCTAGGAACAGTGGGTTAACTGCCTGTTCAGGGGCAGAACGACAGATTTGAACTTCCGGTTACTAGTCCAACGCTCTAACCACTAGGCTACCCTGCATGCAATAAACATATATGTATATAAACATTTTTATTTTGTATGTACATGATAATTAAACAGCTTACAGTCAGTTCCAATGTTGAGATACAGTATGATTAAGGTTATGGACAAATTACAAGGTTGAAATGCAGAAGTGAATATCTGCACTGCGTCGACAGAAGTCAAGCTTGGTGCATCCCAATTATGTGCACATTTTGATGCCATTCATTGGCAATGGACACTTGGCTTGCAAGTGGTTCAAGATGAGCTCCATAGTTCAAGGACTAAGTTATTCTCTTTGTTTAGTGTAATTGTCCAGTTGATTAAAGATTTGGGTCATGGATAGGCAGGCCATTGGGGAGAATGTCACTGCTCCGTTGGTTTATTGTTGTGGGTGTGAGATGTATGGGACGGTTAGATGGAGCTATGCTGTGATGTGACAGAGCTCTCCAGTGGTTAGGTGTGGTGATGCATGACGGTCAGACGGATCTCTGCGGAAGTCTGCTCGTAGGCCTGCAGGGCCAGCTCTACGTATCCTGTCCTCTAGGACTCCCGCTTAGCGTAGATCTGTTGGGGAACAGACACAAGAGGTTAAACAAAGGGTTTACTGTGTATCACGGCTACCAATATGGTGACTAGTGCAACCTATAAATCAGGTTCTGAGATACACTAGTGTCAGCTGATTAGGCTTCACCTTGAGCAGGTCCAGTCCAGAGGCCTGTTGGCTGGAGGCCTCCTGGGCTGTCTCACTGTGTGGGTGGACCTTGTTGAACAGACCCACCAGACTCACTGCATCCTGCCATCTAGAACAATACAACCGGTGTTACTCTGGGCTAACAATGTAACAGTTATGGTGTTATTAAATCGTTACTTGTCCCAATGCCTACAAAACACTTATAACATATGGGGTGTCATGTAGAAGAAAAACAAGCCTCTAACACAGTGTTCCCAACAAAGGGTACTTGTGGTCTATCCACAGGGGGTACCTGGAGATTCATGAGACCATAGGCTTACTGGTCAAATTCACAAGGGGGTACTTCGGGGGTCTCCGGGCAGAGCTATTTTCAGTGGGTGCTACAGTAACCAAAAAAGTTTGGGAGCCACTGGTCTAACACACACAGACTCACAGGTCTTTCTGCAGCATGTCTGATGAGTCCATCCACCCTCCTGTGTCTGGTAGAGCGCAGCAGATCATACCTCCCCATCTTCTCAAGATCCTCAAGGTGGCTGCATGCACCTGGACCGCAGAGCACAGCCAATAGGGAGAGGGTTTTACAAACTGCTAATGGGTAATAATAACTGACGCATACATCTGGACAGCCTGTTGAGGAGTGTAGATGCAGTGGTCTTTTACCCTGATGTATTCTGAGGAGTCAGGTTCAAACTGGACCTGGCACAGATCCAACACATCCTCATGACGATCCTGGTGGGGTTCCACCTTCAGGTTCTCCTCGAAGACGGGGTGCTGTTAGCCTGCGGCCCTCTAGGGAAGTAGACCTGCAGGATCCTGTCTCTCTCTTCCCACGATGCCTTCCTCAGTGTCCCGGTGGGTTCGCGGATCACTATGAACCGCTCCTGGAAACACCGGCCCTCTTTAGGGAAGTAGACCTGCAGGATCCTGTCTCTCTCTTCCCACGATGCCTTCCTCAGTGTCCCGGTGGGTTCCCGGATCACTATGAACCGCTCCTGGAAACACCGGCCCTCTTTAGGGAAGTAGACCTGCAGGATCCTGTCTCTCTCTTCCCACGATGCCTTCCTCAGTGTCCCACTATGGTGGGTTCCTGCGGATCACTGCCTTCCTCATGAACCGCTCCTGGAAACACCGGCCCTCTTTAGGGAAGTAGACCTGCAGGATCCTGTCTCTCTCTTCCCACGATGCCTTCCTCAGTGTCCCGGTGGGTTCCCGGATCACTATGAACCGCTCCTGGAAACACCAGGAGGTGACCATGGAAGAGAGAACAAAACATGACAAAAGAGCACTAATTGTTTGAGGCATTGTAAATGATAACCAATATTTATGTTGATGGACACAAACCATTACACACTTTACCTGTGGTGTACTGTATGTTGAATGTAACGTTGGTGGACACAAACAAACACACTCGTCCTCTATGTCCTACCCTGTGTGGTATGTTGAAGGTGATGTCAGTGAAGACGTATTTGGCTGTGTCCATGCCCTCCAGGATCTTGTCCTCAGACAGGACATTGTTGATGGGCTTCCTCTCCGGCAGCACTGGAGGCATCTTCAGCAGCCTCTGGGCCTGCTCCCTGGGTCGCCTACAACACAAACACATTAACAAGACTGACACCAGCTGTATAGGGATGTAATCTGCCAAATTAAATGTTCAGAATGTTGCAGCAGATGTTGTAGAGCCATTCCCTACTCCGCATGATAGACAAACTATCTGCCCTACCATGTGTATGTGTGTGTGTCCATACCTCCTTCAACTGTGCATCTGTTATAAGTTTGTACTTGGGGGCTTCAGCTCCTGTTTGATGGGTCTGAACACCTTCTCCAGGTTCAAGCCTGTGATTCTGGTTAGGATGTCCTGCACCCAGAAACTGGGGCTTCACATGGGCATCTGGAGAACCTAGAAACAAATTAATGACTTTAGAGCTAGATGAAGCTAGCTCTGGTCTCAGATCTGCAGGTACGACCTGCATCGGAGCTAGTCACACTGCGCAGATTGAGACAGGAAGTGATCTCACTGATGTCGAGAAACAGGAAGAATGGCGCCAAGTACAAACCAAGGATGGTATGTACAAGCCTTCTGAAAACAAGCTTTGTAGATACTTTTCAATCGTCAACTACTGGAATGATTGCTACATCGTTGTTACATGTTCTCCAGAGAATCTTAAAGTGGACTCGATACTTAAAGAATAGAAGGGATGGAGTAGCTGCAGCAACAAGTCTTTTGAGCCTGAGGTAATTCTGGCACAGTGGGAATATGATTTTGGGAAAAAGTATATCCCAGCATTTTTTGGGAGTTACGAAAGTAGCTATATTGAAGCCAGCCACTAAACAAAGAACACATTGAAAGTGGCGGAGTGCAACTAATAGGCTGACCACACCGCTCGCGTCGTGTGCGCGAGTGTTGCAAAATAAATGTAGGAATCTATGTTATTAAATTATTGTGCGCGCCAACGAGCATCTGCGTTGCCAAGGGCTAAAATAGAACTCCTTTCTATTTCTGACGCAGATCGCACTGCAAGTCCTACCTCTCCCATCTCCTCATTGGTTTATAGAAGCAGGTACAGGTCGTTGCAGTAATACTATGAAAGTTTAGATGCCAACACCATATAAGTTCAAAGATGTAAAAAGCCTGGAAGGAGGAGAGATGACTAGAAACGATTCGGTTGACCGTTTTATGTGTGGATTAATTGTCGGAGTAGAGGACCTTGTGTATTTCAGGTAAAATAACAACTCAATGTTTATATCCCAGGACAAATTAGCTAGCAACAGCAAGCTAGCTAAATAGGACAAATCAGCTAGCAAGTGCAAGCTAACTAGCTAAATTGCCATAAATGTTTAATGCTTTTTGACCTGTTCCCAAATTAATGTAATTGGTTCAGAGTTTGTTTTGATATTTTAACCTGCATGTCATAATTGTGTTTGGTGTAGGGGGCCAAAATAAATGTATGCAGGATGGGGCACGTGCGCAGCCGGTTTGGGTTCCGTGTCATTGTCGTCGCGATGGACCCGAGCTAGCTAGTAACTTAAAGGAAAGATTCACCCATCTTCAATATTAAGGTTGTTTTTGTGCAGCAGAGCGATTTTCTATCGATTCCCAGCGTCATTTCATGTTTTCATGTGCGGGGTGCAACTTTCACTGGGGATGGTGAGCCCCCCAAACTTTAAGATTGTATTTTTAGCTAGCTACCTCACTATCTTCAGCAATTCTTTTTGCCTCAATCACACTAGACCTGAATCAAACGATGAAACCAGCGGCCAAACGATTGAAGACCGATATTCTGACGTTTTTTCAGCGCAATGTGAGTTTTTATTTTAATCAGTATAGCAATGTACTTGATCTGTCAGTTTCCCAAGCTAATTCCCTACTTTTCACTCTGACACAGTATAAACAGCTCTACAGGCTTCACTGCCATGGTGCACAAACAGAACACAACATTATGCTCATCATGTCTTAGCAGGATCAGATGGTGACAGGTGTCAAAGCAGGGTGAGACAGCCAGGGAAGACCAGTCTACAGAGCTCAGGTATATATTATAACAATCAGTGAATTGGTACAAAGTTCAATCTTGAGTTGATGGGTAAGCTACAGTCTGGGATCTAGGAATAATGGTCAGTTCAATTATTGAACCATTAATTACAGTGGGGCAAAAAAGTATTTAGTCAGCCACCAATTGTGCAAGTTCTCCCACTTAAAAAGATGAGAGGCCTGTAATTTTCATCATAGGTACACTTCAACTATGACAGACAAAATGAGAAAGAAAAAATCCAGAAAATCACATTGTAGGACTTTTAATTACTTTATTTGCAAATTATGGTGGAAAATAAGTATTTGGTCACCTACAAAACAAGCATGATTTCAGGCTCGCACACCTGTAACTTCTTTAAGAGGCTCCTCTGTCCTCCACTCGTTACCTGTATTAATGGCACCGGTTTGAACTTGTTATCAGTATAAAATAAACCTGTCCACAACCTCAAACAGTCACACTCCAAACTCCACTATGGCCAAGACCAAAGAGCTGTCAAAGGACACCAGAAACAAAATTGTAGACCTGCACCAGGCTGGGAAGACTGAATCTGCAATAGGTAAGCAGCTTGGTTTGAAGAAATCAACTGTGGGAGCAATTATTAGGAAATGGAAGACATACAAGACCACTGATAATCTCCCTCGATCTGAGGCTCCACGCAAGATCTCACCCCGTGGGGTCAAAATGATCACAAGAACGGTGAGCAAAAATCCCAGAACCACACGGGGGGACCAAGTGAATGACCAGCAGAGAGCTGGGACCAAAGTAACAAAGCCTACCATCAGTAACGCACTACGCCGCCAGGGACTCAAATCCCGCAGTGCCAGACGTGTCCCCCTGCTTAAGCCAGTAGATGTCCAGGCCCATCTGAAGTTTGCTAGAGAGTATTTGGATGATCCAGAAGAAGATTGGGAGAATGTCATATGGTCAGATGAAACCAAAGTAGAACTTCTTGGTAAAAACTCAACTCGTCGTGTTTGGAGGACAAAGAACGCTGAGTTGCATCCAAAGAACACCATACCTACTGTGAAGCATCATGCTTTGGGGCTGTTTTTCTGCAAAGGGACCAGGACGACTGATCCGTGTAAAGGAAAGAATGAATGGGGCCATGTATCATGAGATTTTGAGTGAAAACCTCCTTCCATCATCAAGGGCATTGAAGATGAAACGTGGCAGGGTTTTTCAGCATGACAATGATCCCAAACACACCGGGCAATGAAGGAGTGGCTTCATAAGAAGCATTTCAAGGTCCTGGAGTGGCCTAGCCAGTCCTGGAGTGGCCTAACCCTATAGAAAATCTTTGGAGGGAGTTGAAAGTCTGTGTTGCCCAGCAACAGCCCCAAAACATCACTGCTCTAGAGGAGACCTGCATGGAGGAATGGGCCAAAATACCAGCAACAGTGTGTGAAAAACTTGTGAAGACTTACAGAAAATGTTTGACCTCTGTCATTGCCAACAAAGGGTATATAACAAAGTATTTAGATAAACTTTTGTTATTGACCAAATACTTATTTTCCACCATAATTTGCAAATAAATGTATTAAAAATCCTACAATGTGATTTTCTGGATTTTTTTCCTTCTCATTTCGTCTGTCATAGTTGAAGTGTACCCATGATGGAAATTACAGACCTCTCATCTTTTTAAATGGGAGAACTTGCACAATTGGTGGCTGACGAAATACTTTTTTGCCCCACATTACTTTGTTTGAAAAAAATATAGAATAATTCATATACCCTACCATCTAACACTATACTCATTTTTTTTTTATCAATAAACACCATCATACTCCCCTATGTAAATCTATTTAGTCCTACCTCATGCCAACAGCTTGAAAGGATGGGACAACACCACTTAACAAACCCTGTAACTGACTTCATGTTACTCACAGCCAAATACCTCTGCAGCTGCCACCACAACACCCATTTTCTGCGACTTACATTCCATCCCTGCAGTACAGTTGATAACTAGGGATGCACAATATCGGTAAGAGGCCGATATTAGCTAAAAACGCCAATATCGGCCCATACCCATATAGCCTAGGTAGATGACATATTGACGCCTCAAAGATATAGTGCTACACGTGCAACACAGCATTCCTAACCTAGCCCACAATGTCTGCTGTGTGGATCGAGCAATCAACAATTCCAGCAGTCATTTGAAAGAGTAAGAACATTTCAGCGAGACAACTCTGCCAAATCCATTAACTTCTTATGGCTGCAGGGGCAGTATTGAGTAGATTGGATGAAAAGGTGCCCATTGTAAACGGCCAGCTCCTCAGTCTCAGTTGCTAACATAAGCATATTATTATTAGTATTGGATAGAAAACACTTTTAAAGTTTCCAAAACTGTCAAAATATTGTCTGTGAGTATAACAGAACTGATATTACAGGCGAAACCCTGAGGAATATCAAACCAGGAAGTGGCTTCTATTTTGAAAACTCCATGTTCCATAGCCTGCCTTTGCTCCATTTAAAAGGGATATCAACCAGATTCCTTTTCCTATCGCTTCCTCAAGGTGTCAGTCTTCAGACATAGTTTCAGGCTTTTATTTTGAAAAATGAGCCAGAACGATAACATCGCTTCAAGTGTTCGCATGAGTTTTGCTCGCACAACAGAGTTTGGACAGACATTGCCGTTCCCTCTCCTGCTGAACAAGACCGTTGCGGTTGATATATTATTGATTATATATTTTTAAAAACAACCTGAGGATTGATTATAAAAAACGTTTGACATGTTTCTGTGGACATTATGGAAACTATTTGGAATTCGTCTGCGTTGTCGTGACCGTTCTTTCCTGTGGATTTCTGAACATAACGCACCAAACAAACAAAGGTATTTTGGATATAAAAATAATCTTTATGGAACAAAAGGAACATTTATTGTGTAACTGGGAGTCTCATGAGTGAAAACATCTGAAGATCAAAGGTAAACGATTAATTTGATTGCTTTTCTGATTTGTGACCGAACTACTTGATGCTAAGTGTGCTTAATGTTTTGCAGAGCGATCGATAAACTTACAAACACTTGGATTGCATTAGCTGTAAAGCATAATTTCAAATTCTGACACGACAGGTGGATTAACAAAAGGCTGCTGTGTTTTCCTATATTGCACTTGTGATTTCATGAATATAAATATTTTTTGTAATATTTATTGAATGTAGCGCTATGCTATTCAGCGATTGTTGATGACAATTATCCCGTTAACGGGATTGCAGCCATAACAAGTTAATGCCAAGATAATGGTATTCATTGCCCTTGACAATCAACCATTCTCTGTCGTGGATGTTGGCTTTCGCCGACTGGTCGAGCACCGGTACACACTACCAAGTAGGCGTTCTTTTTCAGATGTTGCCCTAACGGAGTTACACAGTATTGTTGAAACATACATCCACACATCCACTTGCTATTAGCTTCACGACTGACATTGGGACCAGCGATGTCAGCCCCATGAGCATGGGCCGACGGGGATTTCGTACTGAGAAAAGCCGTATTGCTCAATAATGTGCTGGTTCTCATACCGCTGCTGCCATTTCCATGGCATTTTAAAACATGAACATACTCCTAGCTCCATTTGAACAACTGACTGGAGAAGTAAACTCATCAACTGCGTCTGCAGCAGACGTGATGCCCCTCTGTCATGGCTTTGAAATGGCTGCTCAACATAACTACCGACACAGACCGTGGGGTTAAAACTTGCATAAGTACTTTAAAAGAGGGTGTGAGCAAGCGATTCGGTGGCATTCTCTGTGAGCCTCTACTGTGTCACCGCCATGCCCGATGCTAGGTACAAGGACCGCTACTTCGAGGCAGACAAGAAACAGGGTTTACTTGAAATGTTACAAACAGCTGGACAAGATGGAAACAGACACAGTGGCAGTGCGCACCATGGAAGAGAGGCCACGGACAGACAGAGCTGAAACGTCACTGCTTGAATTCCTGGTTGAGAATGAAACTAATGAACAACGAAACAGCACAGCTAGTAAGAGTTGTTTCACTGGTAATGGAGACTGTCATGTCTTTGGCATCATTAAAACTGAAGACCTATTCATCAAATAACTTTGTAATTATTATTACACAAATTAAAATGATTAATCATGTAACTGTAATTAACAAGGAAGTCGGGGCACAAAGGAACATTTTCAGATTATAAAGTTAGAATCTTCCTAATATAACGTTCAGATATTTTAATATCTGATCAATTAGTCTTTGAATTAATTATTATTTAGTCAGTCTCATTCCAAACATCGTAAATTGTTGGTTATCTGCACAAACCCAGTCTTCACTATGAGTCATCCATACATCAATAGTCTTAAAATCATTTATTTACAAACTAAGTAATTCACAGAAATGCATCACACAAACAAAATACATTTTTATAAAGGAATGATAGGGGGATGTGCCCTAGTGGGCTAAACCGGTATGGCGGCTTGTTAGACTGATAATTATAACAATTGAAATGCTAATCCTTTGCACATGAACGCTCACTTATTCGGGAACAATTGCAATCAATATATATATTTACGCTCAGTGTGTCGTCGAGATCTCTGTTGAAAGTTTGTTTCTGTTGGAGAGTCTGTCCGCCCTCTCTCTCTCTGTTGTGGTTAAAATCGATAGTTCAGAGTGACATTCATTCATGTCTTTATAGAATAGATGTTTCGGTGGTTGTCGGTCTTCGCGTTCAATGATACCGAATTCCTAGCTGCAGACTAGTAATTAATATCAAAGACTTGTTCTTATTCTGTCGGTATCGATAGTCTAAGAGTTTAACCACGTGGTATGGTTAAAAGATTCAGCCATCTACTCAAACCTTAGCTTATACTCAGGTTTATGGTCTCCTCTCAAACCTTGGCCCTCTCGTTATCGAGGTAAGCTGGTCTCAACCTTAGTCCTCTCGTAATTGAGAGAAACATGGTCTGCTGAGAAATTCAAGGTGGGGGTTTTTATTCGGAAGAGCAGAAAGGGGCCTGTCCCAGGACGCCAGACCATAACTGTGCTCATGGGCGGTCCTCTGACTTAGTTAAACTCCAAAGGGAATTGGAGTTTCCTTCATTAAACAGTCCAAAATCACATTAAACAATTTCACAAACAGTATCATCCTCAATCATTCATATTATACAACAATTAGATTTAAGCCTCATATCTGAGGCTATTGTATAAACAGTGTTATGGTAATGTGGCCGTAGCTGGTTTCTTCACCGATCTTTTATACCTTCTCCAGAACATAAATGTTGTTTGGACCTCAAGTTCGGTGAGGTGGAAGAAATTCCTTTGTTCGCTCTATGAAAACTCTCTCTCTCTCTCTCTATACTGTGGCCATGATGAGATCATCTCCTCCAGGTATTTACGACCTGAGGTCGCAGCAGCCTGAGTGTAGGAGACAGAGGGGGGATGGTGCTCGCTGTACCCAAAGATGGCAATGTCATGACAGGACATATGTAAATGCCTAGAAAATAACTTTTTGGTCAGTGTGTTTTTCAACTATACTAGAATGCTTAAAAGGACTACAACTTTAAATATAATTATTGGGTTATTTGACAAGGAAAATATTGGATTTTGGTATCAGCCAAAAATATCGGTCTATCCCTATTGATAACCATTGCCAAAAATCAAATTTATTCCTGAGCATGACAACTTCTGCACTACTCTAACCCTGGAAACTTCAACCTGCCTCTCTCACATGGGTCTCACATAGGACAACTTCTGCACTACTCTAACCCTGGAAAATTCAACCTGCCTCTCTCACATGGGTCTCACATGGGACAACTTCTGCACTACTCTAACCCTGGAAACTTCAACCTGCCTCTCTCACATGGGTCTCACATGGGACAACTTCTGCACTACTCTAACCCTGGAAACTTCAACCTGCCTCTCTCACATGGGTCTCACATGGGACAACTTCTGCACTACTCTAACTAACCCTGGAAACTTCAACCTGCCTCTCTCACATGGGTCTCACATGGGACATTTCTGATCCCCAGCTCCATGGGCACCCCTACAATTAACACATACCATTACAATTTCCCCAATGCTACACATTCCTTTGTCTTATGCCCTTCTGCACACTTCTCACACCTAAGAACCTCCCTCCTACACACTGCTGCCACATGCCCATAAGCTTGACACCTGTAACAATGTAATGTATTCGGCACAAAAGCTCGAAAACGTATATATCCTAACATCACATCTGCAATAGTTTGACGCTCCAAACCACTTTCTCCTGTTATTGCCTTTGTTCAGTTACACTGCATTTATGATACATCAAAACTCAAAAGAACAGACGACTCATATCGCCACCCTGTGCATCGCACCAAACAAAGAGAATCAAACCAGGGAATCTTCCCCTTCAGTTGGTCAACTTTTACCACTACCCCAGTAATCCCTCCTTTCAATATTTGGTTTTCACCCACCCTGAAACAACAAATGGATCAGCCAAAAGCCAACGGCCCACTTTTTCCAAAAAACTAAAGACTCATCTTTATCCTGGGTGCATGTCTCGGGCTCATCTTTATCCTGGGTGCATGTCTCGGGCTCATCTTTATCCTGGGTGCATGTCTCGGGCTCATCTTTATCCTGGGTGCATGTCTCGGGCTCATCTTTATCCTGGGTGCATGTCTCGGGCTCATCTTTATCCTGGGTGCATGTCTCGGGCTCATCTTTATCCTGGGTGCATGTTCGGGTCATCTTTTATTTCTGTGTGCAGGCTCATCTTTATCCTGGGTCTCTGGGCTCATCTTTATCCTGGGTGCATGTCTCGGGCTCATCTTTATCCTGGGTGGGTGCATGTCTCGGGCTCATCTTTATCCTGGGTGCATGTCTCGGGCTCATCTTTATCCTGGGTGCATGTCTCGGGCTCATCTTTATCCTGGGTGCATGTCTCGGGCTCATCTTTATCCTGGGTGCATGTCTCGGGCTCATCTTTATCCTGGGTGCATGTCTCGGGCTCATCTTTATCCTGGGTGCATGTCTCGGGCTCATCTTTATCCTGGGTGCATGTCTCGGGCTCATCTTTATCCTGGGTGCATGTCTCGCATCTTTATCCTGGGTGCATGTCTGGGCTCATCTTTATCCTGGGTGCATTCTCGGCTCATCTTTATCCTGGGTGCATGTCTCGTGCATGTCTCGGGCTCATCTTTATCCTGGGTGCATGTCTCGGCTCATCTTTATCCTGGGTGCATGTCTCGGGCTCATCTTTATCCTGGGTGCATGTCTCGGGCTCATCTTTATCCTGGGTGCATGTCTCATCTTTATCCTGGGCTGTCATGTCTCGGGCTCTTTATCCTGGGTGCATGTCTGGGTGCATGTCTCGGGCTCATCTTTATCCTGGGTGCATGTCTCTTTATCCTGGGCTGTCATCTTTATCCTGGGTGCATGTCTCGGGGGTGTCTGTCTCTTTATCCTGTGCATGTCTCGGCTCATCTTTATCCTGGGTGCATGTCTCGGGCTCATCTGTCTATCCTGGGTGCATGTCTCGGCTCATCTTTATCCTGGGTGCATGTCTGTCTCGGCTCATCTTTATCCTGGGTGCATGTCTCGGGCTCATCTTTATCCTGGGTGCATGTCTGGGCTCATCTTTATCCTGGGCTCTCTGGCTCATCTTTATCCTGGGTGCATGTCTCGGGCTCATCTTTATCCTGGGTGCATGTCTCGGGCTCATCTTTTATCCTGGGTGCATGTCTCATCTTTATCCTGGGTGCATGTCTCGGGCTCATCTTTATCCTGGGTGCATGTCTCGGGCTCATCTTTATCCTGGGTGCATGTCTCGGGCTCATCTTTATCCTGGGTGCATGTCTCGGGCTCATCTTTATCCTGGGTGCATGTCTCGGGCTCATCTTTATCCTGGGTGCATGTCTCGGCTCATCCTGGGTGCACCTCGGGCTCATCTTTATCCTGGGTGCATGTCTCGGGCTCATCTTTAACCTGGGTCCATGTCTCCTCATCTTTAACCTCGGTGCATGTCTCGGGCTCCGAGAACGTCACCACACCTACCACCGCCGATACTTCGCCCTCATTCACTTCAATTTCTCCTCCTTTTTTAACTGACTCAAGCGCACCCTCTTCCTCCCTCTTAGAGCTCCTCTGCCACTCTTTTTCCCTCCATTCCTACTCTGTATTCCAAGTACACTTCTCCTTATGATAATACTGCACTTCTCCTGACATACATCTTGTTCATGCCTTCTCAAGGGATGCCATTTAACAGTCTGTCACAATCTCCGTACAATCAGCACGAACCCCTCAGGATGTAGCACTCAACAGTGCATCCCACTTATAAAGCAGCTGCTTCATCTCAATTTTCTATATCAATAGCGACCACAACACTTTTCCATATCAAACAAGCGCACTCTTCCCATTTAAATTTTTTGACCAATCGATTGGTTGAAAAAAATAATAATAACTACTCTTGGTCGACCAATAATTTGTTTATTTGTGTGTCAGGGACAGCCCCAGTAGAAATGCAGGAAATTAACTTTAGATGCCTAAAACAATTCTGAGGGAGGACCCCCAGACCCAACGCCAAAACTAAAGTTGCCCCCCTCTTCATGTGCATCTGCGCTATTGCCGTTCAAGCGAGGAGAAATTTGGCCATTATGACGTAGCATTGTATTAAAGCCACTCACTACACTGGAAGTTAATAGGAATATGACTTTTAGATCGCAAAACGTCTATCATATGTCAAATTTCAATAATGGCCGATGTCATAACGCAGGACGTTGTCTTCTCTCAAATGAGCCATTTTTTTTCATATTTTTTCAATAATGCCTACCTTGAGAAATGTGTAATTTAACAGGAGAGACCACCACAACCCTCATACTTGTCTGCCTCTTCAGTCCAGGGTGCATTGCATAGTGCCGTTGCGAATGTCAGACTCCACTCTGCGAGGCACATCGATCTGCAGGTTGAACATGGCGAGATTGTAGACTCCTAAATTGATAGTTAGCTATAAAATCTCCTAAACCAACTGCACTAACTACTTCACATGCTGATATTGACTTTGGTATTGTGTTTAATTTTATCTAGCTACCTAGTCAGTCCATGGAGAGAGCATTGCATTGTCGGTTTTGTAGTAAACTTCAGATGCAACAGATTTCCACGTTGCTACCAGCCTTAATGATAAAATGAAACATTTATTTACATAAAATATTGTTTTCACATAGTTATTTAACACTGTAACTTAAAGAAATTAGATATTTTAGGTGGACTTTTCCTTTAAATTAGATCCATGGTAGCCAGATAATATGCATGTGACGCTGTCACGTTCAAAACAAATGGGAACTCAGACCTAGGGAAATCTCCAACTTCAGAGTGTTCAAGACAACTGGGAAAAATCTTTTAAATCTTCATCCAAGTCGGTAAATGTCGACAACTTTGGGAACATTCAAGAGCTCCGACTTGCCGAGTTGAATATCACTGATGTTTTTTTCCCAAGTTCCCAGTTGTCTTGAAACCACCAGTAGTTTATGCTTTACAAAAAGCTAATGGTGCTTTCAAGACTGAGAACTGGGGAAAAAAACAAGGTCAAATCACGATGCCAGTGATTTCTCTTCAGGTCGGAGCTCTAGAAAGAGGCCGGAGTTTCCGACTTAGAAATCCATGACTTCGATTTTTCCAGTCGGAGCTCGTTTTTTCCGAGTTCCAAGTTGTCTTGAACGCACTGAAATCGGAGATGTCTGAGTTCCCAGTTTTGAACGCGTCATAAATTTGCGTTGTTGTCAACATGCGTTTAAATCGCTTCGAGGATAACAACTAGCTACTAGTACCATTAAAATACTAAAAAGTTAACGCTAGCATAGGCAGCTAACGTTCGACAACAATAGCTGCACATGCTACAAGGTCAGAGGTAGAACTCCAATTTGACGACAAAATAAACGACTTACTGCTGTCAGACGGTGCACTGTACAGCATCCTTCTGCTACATCTGACAAGTACTCGTGTATTTTGATCGACATTTCTGACCCGAGAATAGCTTCTAAATAAGCAACGTATGGCAAAAAGCGCTGCCATGTTTGTAATACCTCATCGCGCACACTGACGTAACCTTTACATACGACGTAGGAATGGGGGAATCATGGGAGATGGTGTCTTTCGATTGTGTGAGTGTTTTATAAAGGATGTTCGCAAGATGGCGCCAATTGATCATTTGTTCTGTTTCCACTTGCAAATCGTTCATGGTTACAGTGGTGATGCTCATGAAACTGTGACATGTAGTCCTAGGTTGGAATTAGGAATTTAGTATTGTCCTCAAATTGTAAGTACCATACACATGTATTATGTTTGTCTTACCAATACAGACAGTCTTTTCTCATTACGAAAATAAATAAATACATTCAATTTAGATGCCATGGGTGTCAACATGTTGGAGTGCCATGCTCTTTGGGCACCCATGCTAAAAAAAACAGCAATTATCTTTCCTTCTCTCTGCATGGTAGAATTGTGTCTGATAAGAATTCAGCTATTCCTGTATTCAGCAATTTAGTTGTTTTTCTGCACTGCTATGTGATGTCTGCCTATCCTTGAGGAAAAGCTTTGAGTCAGAGTACTAGACATTCCTACACCTTCGTTACAATGTGTTCCTGTATTGTCTGATAGATAGCTATGAAATCTGTCTGGATGATAGGGAACACACACACTTTCTCATGCAGACATACAAAACACTTTCTCATGCAGACATACAAAACGAAATGTAGACATCTACAAAAACAGAGACACGTAACGTTGCACTTTAGCACAGATTTACTGTCAAACACCTTATGATTTGGTCTGTAAAAAACATCTCCAATAATTTGTTTAACATTCTAAATAATAAAGGGTCATGGGATAGATTCTAGGACAATATGAAAACTTTAAGGAAGTCACAAATATTTTGGTAGATAATTATTCATTCTGACCCATAAGTCAGCAACTGATTGGAAAGTTCTATAATGGTAGGCAATTGAATTTTTATTGTGCACTATATTGTATTCCACAATAAAAGGGGAGCGAAACCAAGGAGACTGTTTTTGGACTGTTGAATATCTATTCATTGAGAAAGAATAGGCTGGCTTTGGCAGACATTCTCTGGTCGTCCCAGGTAACATGTAGGAGTGAAGCCTTGATCACTGCTTAGATCTTCTAGAGATGGATTATGAAAGACCAGGTGGCTATCGCTCACAGTGAGCCCACGGCACACACACACACACACTCACAAGCCACCAGCATATTATACAGTCACGTAACCAGAGATACCTATCTGTACGTCATCATGAAAAACAGCATGTCACACATAAATCCTTCCCCCAGGGAAGGGCTAGACAAGAGATGGGGGATGTAAGATAGAGCAGGGTAAGGTGTGTATTTGTCAGTAACAATGTGATGTGTAGCACAGCAGAGTAAAGCAGGGCAGACAGTGGGGTAGCTGTAGCTAGCTGTATGTAACAATGTGAGGATTGAGCTGTGAGGGGCCAACAGCTCCAGATGTACGCAGCTGTCGCGCTGCTGACAGTCCTAATCCTGCTACCCACAACTGAGTGCTCTAAGAGGGAGTGCTCTGAGAGGGATTTCTGATTGTCCTCTGTGTTGTCTTTATTTTTCTGTAAGATAGAGGGAGAGTAGGAAGAAGAAATCTGTCTATCTTTCTACATATCTGTTGACCCTCCTCCTCCTTTATCTCTCTGGACAGAGATTGTTTAATACAAACAGGAAGCTTGGTGACAACCATGATGAGTCAGGATCAAGCTCAACACACACACATATACAGTGCATTCGAAAAGTAATCAGACCCCTTGACTTTTTCTTAATTTTGTTACGTTATGTTTCGTAATGTCTATGTCTATGTTTTATATTTACGTCTTGGTTAGGGTCAATTGCATTTAGATTCAGATAATCCAGTAGGAGGTTCATAAACTTTTCTATTCAAGAACTGGAAAGTGCAATTAGGGTGTTTTTTCAGCTCTTGAATTCCAATTCACTACCTAAATTGACATGGGATTGACCCCAAACCTGAAATACCTAGACACACATGTAGGCCTACATATTTTCTCACACCCACGCATTCAATATTGGACTGGTTGAGTGTAAGGGTGTGTGTCAGCGTGACTGGGCGCAGCAGGAAGCACAGAGAAGTGAAACCTGAGTGGAGGGGCTCTCTGATAGAGGGGCTGCTATGGCGGGCGGTGATGGGGGCACTCAGGGAGCGAGTCAGTCTATGTTTATTTGTCTTTCTGCACGGTGGACAGAGGTGAACGGGTTCAGAGGAGGCTGGACAGAGGAGAACGGGTTCAGAGGAGGGTGGACAGAGGAGAACGGGTTCAGAGGAGGCTGGACAGAGGAGAACAGGTTCAGAGGAGGCTGGACAGAGGAGAACGGGTTCAGAGGAGGCTGGACAGAGGAGAACAGGTTCAGAGGAGGCTGGACAGAGGAGAACAGGTTCAGAGGAGGGTGGACAGAGGAGAACGGATTCAGAGGAGGCTTTACAGAGGAGAACGGGTTCAGAGGAGAGTGGACAGAGGGGAACGGATTCAGAGGAGGCTTTACAGAGGAGAACGGATTCAGAGGAAGCTTTACAGAGGAGAACGGATTCAGAGGAGGCTTTACAGAGGAGAACAGATTCAGAGGAGGCTTTACAGAGGAGACTGGATTCAGAGGAGGCTTTACAGAGGAGAACGGATTCAGAGGAGGCTTTACAGAGGAGAACGAATTCAGAGGAGGCTTTACAGAGGAGAACGGATTCAGAGGAGGCTTTACAGGGGAGAACAGATTCAGAGGAGGCTTTACAGAGGAGAATGGATTCAGAGGAGGCTTTACAGAGGAGAATGGATTCAGAGGAGGCTTTACAGGGAGAACAGATTCAGAGGAGGCTTTACAGTGGAGAATGGATTCAGAGGAGGCTTTACAGAGGAGAACGGATTCAGAGGAGGCTTTACAGAGGAGAACAGATTCAGAGGAGCCTTTACAGAGGAGAACAGATTCAGAGGAGGCTTTACAGAGGAGAACGGATTCAGAGGAGGCTTTACAGAGGAGAACAGATTCAGAGGAGGCTTTACAGAGGAGAATGGATTTAGAGGAGGCTTTACAGAGGAGAACGGATTCAGAGGAGGCTTTACAGAGGAGAATGGATTCAGAGGAGGCTTTACAGAGGAGAATGGATTCAGAGGAGGCTTTACAGAGGAGAACGGGTTCAGAGGAGGCTTTACAGAGGAGAATGGATTCAGAGGAGGCTTTACAGAGGAGAACAGGTTCAGAGGAGGCTTTACAGAGGAGAACGGATTCAGAGGAGGCTTTACAGAGGAGAACAGATTCAGAGGAGGCTTTACAGAGGAGAATGGATTCAGAGGAGGCTTTACAGAGGAGAATGGATTTAGAGGAGGCTTTACAGAGGAGAACGGATTCAGAGGAGGCTTTACAGAGGAGAATGGATTCAGAGGAGGCTTTACAGAGGAGAATGGATTCAGAGGAGGCTTTACAGAGGAGAACAGATTCAGAGGAGGCTTTACAGAGAAGAATGGATTTAGAGGAGGCTTTACAGAGGAGAACGGATTCAGAGGAGGCTTTACAGAAGAGAATGGATTCAGAGGAGGCTTTTCAGAGGAGAACAGGTTCAGAGGAGGCTTTACAGAGGAGAATGGATTCAGAGGAGGCTTTACAGAGGAGAACAGGTTCAGAGGAGGCTTTACAGAGGAGAACGGATTCAGAGGAGGCTTTACAGAGGAGAACGGATTCAGAGGAGGCTTTACAGAGGAGAACAGGTTCAGAGGAGGCTTCACAGAGGAGAACAGGTTCAGAGGAGGCTTTACAGAGGAGAATGGATTCAGAGGAGGCTTTACAGAGGAGAATGGATTCAGAGGAGGCTTTACAGAGGAGAACAGGTTCAGAGGAGGCTTTACAGAGGAGAACAGGTTCAGAGGAGGCTTTACAGAGGAGAACGGATTCAGAGGAGGCTTTACAGAGGAGAACAGATTCAGAGGAGGCTTTACAGAGGAGAACAGATTCAGAGGAGGCTTTACAGAGGAGAATGGATTCAGAGGAGAACGGATTCAGAGGAGGCTTTACAGAGGAGAATGGATTCAGAGGAGGCTTTACAGAGGAGAACAGGTTCAGAGGAGGCTTTACAGAGGAGAACAGGTTCAGAGGAGGCTTTACAGAGAACGATTCAGAGGAACGGATTCAGAGGAGCTTTACAGAGGAGAACAGATTCAGAGGAGGCTTTACAGAGGAGAACAGATTCAGAGGAGGCTTTACAGAGGAGAACAGATTCAGAGGAGGCTTTACAGAGGAGAACGGATTCAGAGGAGGCTTTACAGAGGAGAACAGATTCAGAGGAGGCTTTACAGAGGAGAATGGATTTAGAGGAGGCTTTACAGAGGAGAACGGATTCAGAGGAGGCTTTACAGAGGAGAATGGATTCAGAGGAGGCTTTACAGAGGAGAATGGATTCAGAGGAGAACAGGTTCAGAGGTGAAACCGAAAGGTTTGTGACTATGAAGGAGGACGGTCCTTTTTGAAAAACTATATGACCAAAATGTGAGAAAATAAATACTACCAATGCTGTATAGTTAAAATAATGTTTAATTCAAAGGGAATTGTAAGGTCAATGACTTTTAGTAGAAAAGCATTTATTGACCCTGACATAGAAAGAAGAAAACTCTGAAAGGATACATTTTCCCAAATTCCACCAGTTTAATTTTTTCTCAAATGCTTCGTAAATAAGTGTTATAAACCCCCTAAGGTCCATGTCCGTGCCCCTATGTCGCACTTCTGCATCTGCCGTAAATGGTCTTCTCACAAAATAGTCTGTAGTGTCCAATTGGTTTAGCCGACAAAACTTATGAAAGATGAGACTCTCACGAACAGTACAGTGTTTTTCATTTGCTCTCCAACCCCAACAATGTGTCTTGTGACTCGTCTGAAGTCGGTACAGCCAATCTGTCAACTTCTATCTGTAGTCTCTGAACCGTTTGGGCTACACACCTCTGTGGAAAGGTGAGACTCTAACGAACACGTACTGTACATGTCAGTTGATTTGCTCTAGGATGCCTACAGGCCTCAAAAGACATGTCTGAAGGTACCCGGAACCAGTTTAAATCTATGGAAGTATATATGGAGACTGTTTAGTGCCAGAAATGAAGGGTTAGATACATGTCAAATGTTTGTGTGTGTGTGTGTGTGTCAGCTGAGAAACAGGGGCATCTCTGTGGCTTCAGTCTCAAGGACAGCAGCTCCTCCTCTCCTCCTTGTCTTTGAACGAAGAGGAGTGAGAATGGGAGAGAAGGAGATAGGAGGACAGAGAAGACAGATAGGAGTGAGGGAGAGATTGAGGAGAGGGAGGAAGAGAGAAGGGCACAGTGACATAGGGATGGGTTGCTCCACAACTACAACCTGCATATTTTTATCATTATTACTGAATGAAGCTAGTGGCTCCCACCATCATGGAATCAGAGAGAGAGAGAGAGAGAGAGAGAATTCCTAGAGGGAGAGTTCACCTGCACCCTCTGACCTCCCTTGACCTGCCTACATCTTTTCATGCTCACTGGTTTCTAGTCAAGCCCAGACTAGCCCCATGCCATGCACTAAGCTATATGCCTCCCAACCTTTCTTATGGTTTTCACCCCAACTTCACCCCTTACTGTCTCCCTTCTCTCTCTCTCTCACACACACACACACACACACACACACACACACACACACACACACACACACACACACACACACACACATATACACACACACACACACACACACACACACACACATGTACACACTCATGTACACACTCATCATCACACCAATCACACAGACTACCCCCAAACTCCCCCTCCAAGTGAAACTGGAACCAACTAGCCACCACACCCTGCTGCACCTCCACCGTTCGAAAGGCCTTTAGACTGCATTTGTTTCCAACTAAAGCCTGTCTTGGTTTACATGCAATGCGAGAAGGCCTGCGAGAAGGGGGGAGCGTGGCACTGATAAAGAACCTAATAACCAGACTCTGAGGAGGTCAGAGGTCAAGCTGGGAAAACTGGGTGGTGGTGGTGGGTGGGGGGTGCTTCTCAGTAGGGATTGAGTAAAAATAGGTATGAAAGGTGCTTCTGAGTAGGGGGCTAGACTGGGCCGGGGCCTCATTGCGTGCCACATCGACCTCGACTTTTGAGGGACTGGAAGAAAGAGAACAAAAGATGGGAGGGAACACACTCTCTGGTCAGTGACAGTAATCAGAGCCAGTGTCCCACAGGAACAGGAAGTCCCACGGGATTCAGCTACTGATCTGCCCCAGCACTCAGAAGCCTCCACTACACCCTGTCCCCCACACACACACAACCTGTTCCCCTATTCCCCCACACACACAACCTGTTCCCCTATTCCCCCACACACACAACCTGTTCCCCTATTCCCCCCACACACACACACAACCTGTTCCCCTATTCCCCCCCACACACACAACCTGTTCCCCTATTCCCCAAACACACACAACCTGTTACCCTATTCCCCACACACACAACCTGTTCCCCTATTCCCCACACACACAACCTGTTCCCCTATTCCCCACACACACACAACCTGTTCCCCTATTCCCCCACACACACAACCTGTTCCCATATTCCCCCACACACACAACCTGTTCCCTATTCCCCACACACACACAACCTGTTCCCTATTCCCCACACACACAACCTGTTCCCTATTCCCCCCACACACACACAACCTGTTCCCTATTCCCCTACACACAACCTGTTCCCTATTCCCCCACACACACAACCTGTTCCCCTACTTCACCACACACACAACCTGTTCCCCTACTTCACCACACACACAACCTGTTCCCCTACTTCACCACGCACACAACCTGTTCCCCTACTTCACCACACACACAACCTGTTCCCCTACTCCCCTATTCCCCACACACACTAACTGTTCCCCTACTCCCTATCCCCCCACACACTAACTGTTCCCCTACTCCCTATTCCCCACACACACTAACTGTTCCCCTACTCCCTATTCCCCACACACACTAACTGTTCCCCTACTCCCCTACTCCCCACACACTAACTGTTCCCCTACTCCCCTACTCCCCACACACTAACTGTTCCCCTACTCCCCTATTCCCCCACACACTAACTGTTCCCCCTATTCCCCACACACTAACTGTTCCCCTACACACTCCCTATTCCCCCACACACTAACTGTTCCCCTACTCCCTATTCCCCCACACACACACTAACTGTTCCCCTACTCCCCTATTCCCCACACACACTAACTGTTCCCCTACTCCCTATTCCCCACACACACTAACTGTTCCCCTACTCCCCTATTCCCCACACACACTAACTGTTCCCCTACTCCCTATTCCCCCCACACATAACCTGTTCCCCTACTTCACCACACACACAACCTGTTCCCTACTCCCTATTCCCCCACACACACTAACTGTTCCCCTACTCCCCTATTCCCCCCACACATAACCTGTTCCCCTACTTCACCACACACACAACCTGTTCCCCTACTCACCTATCCCCCCACACACTAACTGTTCCCCTACTCCCCTATTCCCCCACACACACTAACTGTTCCCCTACTCCCCTATTCCCCCACACACACTAACTGTTCCCCTACTCCCCTACTTCACCACACACACACCTGTTCCCCTACTCCCTATTCCCCACACACAGTAACTGTTCCCCTACTCCCCTACCCCCCCACACACTAACTGTTCCCTACTCCCCTATTCCCCCACACACACTAACTGTTCCCCTACTCCCCTATTCCCCCACACACACTAACTGTTCCCCTACTCCCCTACCCCCACACACTAACTGTTCCCCTACTCCCCTATTCCCCACACACACTAACTGTTCCCCTACTCCCTATTCCCCCACACACACTAACTGTTCCCCTACTCCCCTATTCCCCCACACACACACAACCTGTTCCCCTATTCCCCCACACACAACCTGTTCCCATATTCCCCACACACACAACCTGTTCCCCTATTCCCCACACACACACACCTGTTCCCCTATTCCCCACACACACAACCTGTTCCCCTATTCCCCCACACACACACAACCTGTTCCCCTATTCCCCTACACACACAACCTGTTCCCCTATTCCCCCACACACACAACCTGTTCCCCTACTTCACCACACACACAACCTGTTCCCCTACTTCACCACACACACAACCTGTTCCCCTACTTCACCACACACACAACCTGTTCCCCTACTTCACCACACACACAACCTGTTCCCCTACTCCCCTATTCCCCCACACACACTAACTGTTCCCCTACTCCCTATCCCCCCACACACTAACTGTTCCCCTACTCCCTATTCCCCCACACACACTAACTGTTCCCCTACTCCCCTATTCCCCCACACACACTAACTGTTCCCCTACTCCCCTACTCCCCCACACACTAACTGTTCCCCTACTCCCCTATTCCCCCCACACACACTAACTGTTCCCCTACTCCCCTATTCCCCCACACACACTAACTGTTCCCCTACTCCCTATTCCCCCCACACACTAACTGTTCCCCTACTCCCTATTCCCCCACACACACTAACTGTTCCCCTACTCCGCTATTCCCCCCACACACTAACTGTTCCCCTACTCCCCTATTCCCCCCACACACTAACTGTTCTGTTCCCCTATTCCCCCACACACTAACTATTCCCCTACTCCCCTATTCCCCCCCACACACTAACTGTTCCCCTACTCCCTATTCCCCCACACACACTAACTGTTCCCCTACTCCCCTATTCCCCCACACACACTAACTGTTCCCCTACTCCCCTATTCCCCACACACACTAACTGTTCCCCTACTCCCTATTCCCCCACACACTAACTGTTCCCCTACTCCCTATTCCCCCACACACACTAACTGTTCCCCTACTCCCCTATTCCCCCACACACACTAACTGTTCCCCTACTCCCCTATTCCCCACACACACTAACTGTTCCCCTACTCCCTATTCCCCCACACATAACCTGTTCTCCTACTCCCTATTCCCCCACACACTAACTGTTCCCCTACTCCCCTATTCTCCCACACACACTAACTGTTCCCCTACTCCCCTATTCCCCCACACACACTAACTGTTCCCCTACTTCCCCATTCCCCCACACACTAACTGTTCCCCTACTCCCCCATTCCCCCACACACACTAACTGTTCCCCTACTCCCTATTCCCCACACACACTAACTGTTCCCCTACTCCCCTATTCCCCCACACACTAACCTGTTCTCCTACTCCCTATTCCCCCACACACTAACTGTTCCCCTACTCCCCTATTCTCCCACACACACTAACTGTTCCCCTACTCCCCTATTCCCCCACACACACTAACTGTTCCCCTACTCCCCATTCCCCCCCACACACAACCTGTTCCCTACTCCCTATTCCCCCACACACTAACTGTTCCCCTACTCCCTATTCCCCCACACACTAACTGTTCCCCTACTCCCCTATTCCCCCACACACACTAACTGTTCCCCTACTCCCCTATTCCCCCACACACTAACTGTTCCCCTACTCCCCTATTCCCACACACACAACCTGTTCCCTACTCCCCTACCCCCCACACACTAACTGTTCCCCTACTCCCTATTCCCCCACACACTAACTGTTCCCCTACTCCCCTATTCCCCCCACACACACTAACTGTTCCCCTACTCCCCTATTCCCCACCCCACACACTAACTGTTCCCCTACTCCCCTATTCCCCACACACACTAACTGTTCCCCTACTCCCCTATTCCCCCACACACACTAACCTGTTCCCTATTCCCCCTATTCCCCACACACAAACTGTTCCCCTATTCCCCACACACACAACCTGTTCCCCTATTCCCCACACACACAACCTGTTCCCCTATTCCCCCACCACACAACCTGTTCCCCATTCCCCACACACACAACCTGTTCCCCTATTCCCCCCACAACCTGTTCCCCCTACACCACACACACAACCTGTTCCCCTATTCCCACACACACAACCTGTTCCCCCACACACAACCTGTTCCCCCACACACAACCTGTTCCCCTACTCCCCTATTCCCCACACACTAACTGTTCCCCTACTCCCTATTCCCCCCACACACTAACTGTTCCCCTCCCATTCCCCACACACACTAACTGTTCCCCACTTCCCTTTATTCCCCACACACTAACTGTTCCCCTACTCCCTATTCCCCACACACACTAACTGTTCCCCTACTCCTTTCCCCACACACTAACTGTTCCCTACCCCTATTCCCCCACACACTAACTGTTCCCCTACTGTTAACTGTTCCCCTACTCCCCCCCCACACACACTAACTGTTCCCCTACTCCCCTATTCCCCCACACACTAACTGTTCCCCTACTCCCCTATTCCCCACACACTAACTGTTCACCTAACTGTTCCCCTATTCCCCACACACTAACTGTTCCCCTACTCCCTATTCCCCCACACACTAACTGTTCCCCTACTCCCTATTCCCCACACACACTAACTGTTCCCCTACTCCCTATTCCCCCACACACACTAACTGTTCCCCTACTCCCCTATTCCCCCACACACTAACTGTTCCCCTACTCCCTATTCCCCCACACACTAACTGTTCCCCTACTCCCTATTCCCCCACACACACTAACTGTTCCCCTACTCCCTATTCCCCCACACACACTAACTGTTCCCCTACTTCCCTATTCCCCCTTTTGCCTACACACTAACTGTTCCCCTACTCCCCATTCCCCCACACACTAACTGTTCCCTCCCCCTATTCCCACACACTAACTGTTCCCCTACTCCCCTATTCCCCCACACACACTAACTGTTCCCCTACTCCCCTATTCCCCCCACACACTAACTGTTCCCCTACTCCCCTATTCCCCCACACACTAACTGTTCCCCTACCCCTATTCCCCCACACACTAACTGTTCCCCTACTCCCTATTCCCCCACACACTAACTGTTCCCTACTCCCCTATTCCCCCACACACTAACTGTTCCCCTACTCCCCTATTCCCCCCACACACTAACTGTTCCCTACTCCCTATTCCCCCACACACACTAACTGTTCCCCTACTCCCTATTCCCCCACACACAACCTGTTCCCCTACTCCCCTATTCCCCCACACACACTAACTGTTCCCCTACTCCCCTATTCCCCCCACACACACTAACTGTTCCCCTACTCCCCTATTCCCCCACACACACTAACTGTTCCCCTACTCCCCATTCCCCCACACACTAACTGTTCCCCTCCCCCCCTATTCCCCACACTAACTGTTCCCCTACTCCCCTATTCCCCACACACACTAACTGTTCCCCTACTCCCTATTCCCCCACACACACTAACTGTTCCCCTACTCCCTATTCCCCCACCACACCCCTGTCCCTATTCCCCACACACTAACTGTTCCCCTACTCCCCTATTCCCCACACACACTAACTGTTCCCCTACTCCCTATTCCCCACACACACAACCTGTTCCCCTACTCCCCCATTCCCACACACACAACCTGTTCCCCTACTCCCCTACCCCCACACAACTAACTGTTCCCCACACTCCCTATTCCCCACACACACAACTGTTCCCTACTGTTCCCCTATTCCCCCACACACTAACTGTTCCCCTACTCCTATTCCCACACACACAACTGTTCCCCTCCCCTATTCCCCACACACACTAACCTTCCCCCCCCCCACACTAACTGTTCCCCTACTCCCCTATTCCCCCCACACACTAACTGTTCCCCTACTCCCCTATTCCCCACACACACTAACTGTTCCCCTACTCCCACACTATTCCCCCCCACACATAACTGTTCCCCCTACTCCCCTATTCCCCCACACACACTAACTGTTCCCCTACTCCCCTATTCCCCACACACACTAACTGTTCCCCTACTCCCCTATTCCCCCACACACTAACTGTTCCCCTATCCCCTCCCCCACACACTAACTGTTCCCCTACTCCCTATTCCCCACACACAACTGTTCCCCTATTCCCCACACACACACAACCTGTTCCCCCTCCCCTATTCCCCACACACACAACTGTTCCCCTACTTCCCTATTCCCCACACACACTAACTGTTCCCCTACTCCCCTATTCCCCACACACACTAACTGTTCCCTACTATTCCCCCACACTAACTGTTCCCCTACTCCCCTACCCCCACTAACTGTTCCCCTACTCCCTATTCCCCCCACACACTAACTGTTCCCCTACTCCCCTATTCCCCCACACACTAACTGTTCCCCTACTCCCCTATTCCCCCATTCACACACTAACTGTTCCCCTCTCCCCCCACACACTAACTTCCCCCACACACTAACTGTTCCCCTACTCCCTATTCCCCCACACACACTAACTGTTCCCCTACTCCCCTATTCCCCCACACACTAACTGTTCCCCTCCCTATTCCCCCACACACTAACTGTTCCCCCCTATTCCCCCACACACTAACTGTTCCCCCACTCCCTATTCCCCCACACACTAACTGTTCCCCTATTCCCCACACACACTAACTGTTCCCCTACTCCCCTATTCCCCCACACACACTAACTGTTCCCCTACTCCCCTATTCCCCCACACACACTAACTGTTCCCTACTCCCCTATTCCCCCCACACACTAACTGTTCCCCTACTCCCCTATTCCCCCACACACTAACTGTTCCCCTACTCCCTATTCCCCCACACACTAACTGTTCCCTACTCCCTATTCCCCCACACACTAACTGTTCCCCTACTCCCCTATTCCCCACACACACTAACTGTTCCCCTACTCCCTATTCCCCCCACACACACTAACTGTTCCCCTACTCCCCTATTCCCCCACACACTAACTGTTCCCCTACTCCCCTATTCCCCCACACACACTAACTGTTCCCCTACTCCCCTATTCCCCCACACACTAACTGTTCCCCTACTCCCCTATTCCCCCACACACACTAACTGTTCCCCTACTCCCCTATTCCCCCACACACACTAACTGTTCCCCTACTCCCCTATTCCCCTAACTGTTCCCCTCCCTATTCCCCCACACACTAACTGTTCCCCTACTCCCCTATTCCCCCACACACACTAACTGTTCCCCTACCCCATTCCCCCACACACTAACTGTTCCCCCTACTCCCCTATTCCCCACACACACTAACTGTTCCCCTATTCCCCCCACACACTAACTGTTCCCCTACTCCCCTATTCCCCCACACACACTAACTGTTCCCTATTCTACTCCCTATTCCCTAACCTTCCCCACACACACACTAACTGTTCCCCTACTCCCCCTATTCCCCCACACACTAACTGTTCCCCTACTCCCCCCACACACAACCTGTTCCCCCTCCCTATTCCCCCACACACACAACTGTTCCCCTACTCCCCTATTCCCCACACACACTAACTGTTCCCCTACTCCCCTATTCCCCCACACACTAACTGTTCCCTACTCCTATTCCCCCACACACTAACTGTTCCCCCTATTCCCCCACACACCTATTCCCCACCCCACCCACACACTAACTGTTCCCCTACTCCCCTATTCCCCACACACACTAACTGTTCCCCTACTCCCTATTCCCCCTCACACACTAACTGTTCCCTACTCCCTATTCCCCACACACACTAACTGTTCCCCTATTTCCCCACACACACACTAACTGTTCCCCTACTCCCCTATTCCCCACACACACTAACTGTTCCCCTATTCCCCACACACACTAACTGTTCCCTACTCCCCCCCCACACACTAACTGTTCCCCTACTTCCCTATTCCCCACACACTAACTGTTCCCCTCCCCCTATTCCCCCACACACACTAACTGTTCCCCACTCCTATCCCCCTATTCCCCCACACACTAACTGTTCCCCTACTCCCTATTCCCCCACACACACTAACTGTTCCCCTACTCCCTATTCCCCTAACACACTAACTGTTCCCCTACTCCCCTATTCCCCCACACACTAACTGTTCCCTACTCCCCTATTCCCCCACACACTAACTGTTCCCCTAACCCTATTCCCCCACACACTAACTGTTCCCTACTCCCCTATTCCCCACACACACTAACTGTTCCCCTACTCCCTATTCCCCCACACACTAACTGTTCCCCTACTCCCACTAACTGTTCCCCCACACACTAACTGTTCCCCTACTCCCTATTCCCCACACACACTAACTGTTCCCCTACTCCCCTATTCCCCCACACACTAACTGTTCCCCTTCCTCCCCTATTCCCCCCACACACTAACTGTTCCCCTACTCCCCCATTCCCCACACACACAACTGTTCCCCTACTCCCCTATTCCCCACACACACTAACTGTTCCCTACTTTCCCCCACACACACTAACTGTTCCCCTACTCCCTATTCCCACATTCCCCCCCACACTAACTGTTCCCCTACTCCCCTATTCCCCACACACACTAACTGTTCCCCTACTCCCCTATTCCCCACACACACTAACTGTTCCCCTACTCCCTATTCCCCACACACACTAACTGTTCCCCTACTCCCCTATTCCCCCCCACAACTAACTGTTCCCCTACTCCCCTATTCCCCCACACACTAACTGTTCCCCTACTCCCCTATTCCCCACACACATAACTGTTCCCCTCCCTATTCCCCCACACACTGTTCCTGTTCCCCCCATACTAACTGTTCTACTTCCTACACACACACTAACTGTTCCCCTACTCCCTATTCCCCCACACACACTAACTGTTCCCCTACTTATTCCCCACACACACAACTGTTCCCCTACTCCCTATTCCCCACACACACTAACTGTTCCCCTACTCCCCTTTCCCCACACACTAACTGTTCCCCTACTCCCTATTCCCCCACACACTAACTGTTCCCCTACTCCCCTATTCCCCCACACACTAACTGTTCCCCTACTCCCTATTCCCCACACAACTAACTGTTCCCCCTCCCCTATTCCCCCACACACACTAACTGTTCCCCTACTCCCTATTCCCCCACACACTAACTGTTCCCCTACTCCCCTATTCCCCACACACTAACTGTTCCTCCCTATTCCCCTATTCCCCCCACACACACTAACTGTTCCCCTACTCCCTATTCCCCCACACACTAACTGTTCCCCCACACACACCACTCCCTATTCCCACACACACACACTAACTGTTCCCCTAACTATTCCCCCACACACTAACTGTTCCCTATTATTCCCCACACACACTAACTGTTCCCCTACTCCCCTATTCCCCACACACTAACTGTTCCCTCTCCCCCCACACACACAACCTGTTCCCCTATTCCCTATTCCCCCACACACAACTGTTCCCCTACTGTTCCCCTATTCCCCCCCCACACACTAACTGTTCCCTACTCCCTCCCCACACACAACTGTTCCCCTACTCCCCAACCTGTCACACACAACCTGTTCCCCTCCCTATTCCCCACACACACTAACTGTTCCCCTACTCCCTATTCCCCCCACACACTAACTGTTCCCCTACTCCCCTATTCCCCACACACACTAACTGTTCCCTACTTCCCTATTCCCCACACACTAACTGTTCCCCTACTCCCCTATTCCCCCACACACACTAACTGTTCCCCTACTCCCTATTCCCCACACACACTAACTGTTCCCCTACTATTCCCCCCACACACTAACTGTTCCCCCACATTCACTAACTGTTCTACTCCCTATTCCCCCACACACTAACTGTTCCCCTACTCCCCTATTCCCCCACACACTAACTGTTCCCTACTCCCTATTCCCCCACACTAACTGTTCCCCTACTCCCCTATTCCCCCACACACTAACTGTTCCCCTACTCCCCTATTCCCCCACACACACTAACTGTTCCCTACTCCCTATTCCCCACACACTAACTGTTCCCCCACTCCCCTATTCCCCACACATAACTGTTCCCCTACTCCCTATTCCCCCCAACCACTAACTGTTCCTGTCCCTATTCCCCACACACTAACTGTTCCCCTACTATTCCCCCACACACTAACTGTTCCCCTACTCCCTATTCCCCACACACACTAACTGTTCCCCTACTCCCCTATTCCCCCACACACACTAACTGTTCCCCTACTCCCCTATTCCCCCACACACTAACTGTTCCCCTACCCCCCACACACACTAACTGTTCCCCTACTCCCTATTCCCCACACACACTAACTGTTCCCCTACCCCTATTCCCCACACACTAACTGTTCCTACTCCCTATTCCCCACACACTAACTGTTCCCCTACTCCCTATTCCCCCACACTAACTCCCCCTACTCCCTATTCCCCACACACTAACTGTTCCCCTTACTCCCTATTCCCCCACACACACTAACTGTTCCCCTACTCCCTATTCCCCCACACACACTAACTGTTCCCCTACTCCCCTATTCCCCCACACACTAACTGTTCCCTACTCCCCTATTCCCCACACACACTAACTGTTCCCCTACTCCCCTATTCCCCCCACACACTAACTGTTCCCCTACTCCCTATTCCCCACACACACTAACTGTTCCCCATTCCCCCACACACCAACTGTTCCCCTACTCCCCTATTCCCCCACACACTAACTGTTCCCCTACTTCCCTATTCCCCCACACACACTAACTGTTCCCCTACTCCCCTATTCCCCACACACACTAACTGTTCCCCTACTCCCCTATTCCCCCACACACACTAACTGTTCCCCTTCCCCTATTCCCCCACACACTAACTGTTCCCCTACTCCCCTATTCCCCACACACACCTAACCTGTTCCCCACACACACTCCCCTATTCTCCCCACACACACTAACTGTTCCCCCTACTCCCCTATTCCCCACACACTAACTGTTCCCCTACTCCCTATTCCCCACACACACTAACTGTTCCCCCTCTACCCCCACACACTAACTGTTCCCCTCCCTATTCCCCACACACACTAACTGTTCCCCTATTCCCCTATTCCCCCCCTACACACTAACTGTTCCCCTACTCCCTATTCCCCACACACTAACTGTTCCCCTACTCCCTATTCCCCCACACACTAACTGTTCCCCTACTCCCCTATTCCCCCCACACTAACTGTTCCCCTACTCCCTATTCCCCACACACTAACTGTTCCCCTACTTCCCTATTCCCCACACACACTAACTGTTCCCTACTCCCTATTCCCCCACACTAACTGTTCCCCTATTCCCCCCCACACACACTAACTGTTCCCCTACTCCCCTATTCCCCCCACACACTAACTGTTCCCTACTCCCTATTCCCCCACACACACTAACTGTTCCCTGTTCCCCACACTAACTGTTCCCTACTCCTATTCCCCCCACACACTAACTGTTCCCCTACTCCCCTATTCCCCCACACACTAACTGTTCCCCTACTTCCTATTCCCCCCACACACTAACTGTTCCCCTACTCCCTATTCCCCCACACACACTAACCTGTTCCCCTACTCCCCTATTCCCCCCCTAACTGTTCCCTACTCCCTATTCCCCCACACATAACTGTTCCCCTCCCTATTCCCCCCACACTAACTGTTCCCCATTCCCCTATTCCCCCACACACACTAACTGTTCCCCTACTCCCCTATTCCCCCACACACTAACTGTTCCCCTACTCCCCCTATTCCCCCCACACACTAACTGTTCCCCTACTCCCTATTCCCCCACACACACTAACTGTTCCCCCACTCCCCCTATTCCCCCACACACACTAACTGTTCTCCTACTCCCCTATTCCCCCACACACACTAACTGTTCCCCTACTCCCCTATTCCCCCACACACACTAACTGTTCCCCTACTCCCTATTCCCCCACACACACTAACTGTTCCCCTACTCCCCTATTCCCCACACACACTAACTGTTCCCCTACTTCCCTATTCCCCACACACACTAACTGTTCCCCTACTCCCCTATTCCCCCACACACTAACTGTTCCCCTACTCCCCTATTCCCCACACACCCAACTGTCCCCCTCCCTATTCCCCACACCCACTAACTGTTCCCCTACTCCCTATTCCCCACACACACTAACTGTTCCCCTACTCCCCTATTCCCCACACACCACTAAACTGTTCCCCTACTCCCTATTCCCCCACACACTAACTGTTCCCCTACTCCCTATTCCCCCACACACTAACTGTTCCCCTACCCTATTCCCCACACACACTAACTGTTCCCCTACTCCCTATTCCCCACACACTAACTGTTCCCCTACTCCCTATTCCCCCACACACACTAACTGTTCCCCTACTCCCTATTCCCCCACACACTAACTGTTCCCCTACTCCCTATTCCCCACACACACTAACTGTTCCCTACTTCCCCATTCCCCCACACACACTAACTGTTCCCCTACTCCCCTATTCCCCCCACACACTAACTGTTCCCCTACTCCCCTATTCCCCCCACACACACTAACTGTTCCCCTACTCCCCTATTCCCCCACACACTAACTGTTCCCCTACTCCCCTATTCCCCACACACACTAACTGTTCCCCCTACTCCCTATTCCCCCACACACACTAACTGTTCCCCTCCCCTATTCCCACACACATAACTGTTCCCCATCCCTCCCCACACACTAACTGTTCCCCATTCCCTAAACCTAACTGTTCCCCTACTCCCTATTCCCCCCCACACACTAACTGTTCCCTACTCCCTATTCCCCCACACACAACTGTTCCCCTACTCCCCCTATTCCCCACACACACTAACTGTTCCCCTGTTCTCCCTATTCCCCACACACACTAACTGTTCCCTACTCCCCATTCCCCCACACACTAACTGTTCCCCTACTCCCTATTCCCCACACACACTAACTGTTCCCCTACTCCCTATTCCCCCACACACACTAACTGTTCCCCTACTCCCCTATTCCCCCACACACTAACTGTTCCCCTACTCCCCTATTCCCCCACACACTAACTGTTCCCCTACTCTCCCTATTCCCCACACACACTAACTGTTCCCCTACTCCCTATTCCCCCCACACACTAACTGTTCCCCTACTCCCCTATTCCCCCACACTAACTGTTCCCAACACACTCCCCTACTCCCTATTCCCCCACACACTAACCTGTTCCCTACTCCCTATTCCCCCACACACTAACTGTTCCCCTACTCCCCTATTCCCCCACACACACTAACTGTTCCCCTACTCCCCTATTCCCCCCACACACTAACTGTTCCCCTACTCCCCTATTCCCCCACACACACTAACTGTTCCCCTATCCACACTAACTCCCCTATTCCCCTACACCCCACACACTAACTGTTCCCCTTCCCCACTAACTGTTCCCTATTCCCCACACACACTAACTGTTCCCCTACTCCCCTATTCCCCCACACACTAACTGTTCCCCTACTCCCCTATTCCCCCACACACTAACTGTTCCCCACTGTTTCCCCACACACATAACTGTTCCCCTACTCCCCCCCCACACACTAACTGTTCCCTACTCCCCTATTCCCAAACACTAACTGTTCCCCTCCCTATTCCCCACACACTAACTGTCCCTACTCCCTATTCCCCACACACACTAACTGTTCCCCTACTCCCCTATTCCCCCACACACTAACTGTTCCCCTACTCCCCTATTCCCCACACACACTAACTGTTCCCCTACTCCCCTATTCCCCACACACACTAACTGTTCCCCTACTCCCTATTCCCCACACACTAACTGTTCCCCTCTACTCCCTATTCCCCCACACACACTAACTGTTCCCTACTCCCCTATTCCCCCACACACTAACTGTTCCCCTTACTCCCCCTACTCCCTGTTCCTACTCCCATTCCCCACACACACTAACCTGTTCCCCCTACTCCCTATTCCCACACACACTAACTGTTCCCCACTCCCTATTCCCTTAACTGTTCCCTACTCCCTATTCCCCCACACACACTAACTGTTCCCCTACTCCCTATTCCCCACACACACTAACTGTTCCCTACTCCCTATTCCCTATTCCCCCCTACACACTAACTGTTCCTACTTCCCCCACACACTAACTGTTCCCTACTCCCCTATTCCCCCCCCACACACTAACTGTTCCCTACTCCCCTATTCCCCACACACTAACTGTTCCCTACTCCCTATTCCCCCCACACACTAACTGTTCTCTACTCCCCTATTCCCCCACACACACTAACTGTTCCCTTACTCCCCTATTCCCCCTCACACACACTAACTGTTCCCCTACTCCCTATTCCCCCACACACACTAACTGTTCCCCTACTCCCCTATTCCCCCACACACACTAACTGTTCCCTTACTCCCCCTATTCCCCCACACACACAACTGTTCCTACTCCCTATTCCCCCACACACTAACTGTTCCCCTACTCCCTATTCCCCACACACACAACTGTTCCCCTACTCCCCTATTCCCCCACACACACTAACTGTTCCCTACTCCCCTATTCCCCCACACACACTAACTGTTCCCTACTCCCCTATTCCCACACACTAACCTGTTCCCTACTCCCTATTCCCCACACACACTAACTGTTCCCCTACTCCCCCTTCCCCCACACACTAACTGTTCCCCCCTTCCCTATTCCCCTCCCCTATTCCCCCACACACACTAACTGTTCCCCCTACTCCCTATTCCCCCACACACACACTAACTGTTCCCCTACTTCCCCTATTCCCCACACACACTAACTGTTCCCCACCCCTACTCCCACACTATTCCCCCCCACACACTAACTGTTCCCCTACTCCCCTATTCCCCACACACACTAACTGTTCCCTACTTCCCCTATTCCCCCACACACTAACTGTTCCCCTACTCCCTATTCCCCCACACACACTAACTGTTCCCCTACTCCCCTATTCCCCCCACACACACTAACTGTTCCCCTACTCCCCTATTCCCCCACACTAACTGTTCCCCTACTCCCTATTCCCCCCACACACTAACTGTTCCCCTACTCCCTATTCCCCACACACACCTAACTGTTCCCTCCCCTATTCCCTCCACTCCCCTATTCCCCCACACACACACTAACTGTTCCCCTACTCCCTATTCCCCACACACACTAACTGTTCCCCTACTCCCCTATTCCCCCACACACTAACTGTTCCCCTACTCCCTATTCCCCACACACTAACTGTTCCCCTACTCCCTATTCCCCACACACACTAACTGTTCCCCCCACTCCCCTATTCCCCACACACACTAACTGTTCCCCTACTCCCCTATTCCCCCACACACTAACTGTTCCCCTACTCCCCTATTCCCCACACACACTAACTGTTCCCCTACTCCCTATTCCCCCCACACACTAACTGTTCCCCTACTCCCCTATTCCCCCCACACACACTAACTGTTCCCTACTCCCCTATTCCCCCCACACACTAACTGTTCCCCTCCCCTATTCCCCCACACACACTAACTGTTCCCCTACTTATTCCCACACACACTAACTGTTCCCCTACTCCCTATTCCCCACACACTAACTGTTCCCCCACTCCCTATTCCCCCACACACTAACTGTTCCCCCCTACTCCCCTATTCCCCCACACACTAACTGTTCCCTACTCCCCTATTCCCCCACACACTAACTGTTCCCCTACTCCCCTATTCCCCACACACACACTAACTGTTCCCCTACTCCCCCATTCCCCCACACACTAACTGTTCCCTACTCCCCCATTCCCCACACACACTAACTGTTCCCCTACTCCCCTATTCCCCCACACATAACCTGTTCCCCTACTCCCTATTCCCCACACACACTAACTGTTCCCCTACTCCCCTATTCCCCACACACACTAACTGTTCCCTCTACTCCCTATTCCCCACACACACTAACTGTTCCCACTCCCCTATTCCCCACACACTAACTGTTCCCTACTCCCCTATTCCCCAAACACTAACCTGTTCCCTATTCCCCTATTCCCCACACACTAACTGTTCCCCTACTCCCTATTCCCCCACACACTAACTGTTCCCCTACTCCCTATTCCCCCACACACTAACTGTTCCCCTACTTCCCTATTCCCCCACACACTAACTGTTCCCTACTCCCTATTCCCCCACACACACTAACTGTTCCCCTACTCCCCTATTCCCCACACACACTAACTGTTCCCCTACTCCCCTATTCCCCACACACACTAACTGTTCCCCTACTCCCTATTCCCCACACACTAACTGTTCCCCTACTCCCCTATTCCCCCACACACACTAACTGTTCCCCTACTCCCCTATTCCCCCACACACACTAACTGTTCCCCACTCCCTATTCCCCCACACACACACAACTGTTCCCCTACTATTCCCCCACACACACTAACTGTTCTCTCCCCTACTCCACACTAACTTCCCCTACTTCCCCTATTCCCCACACACTAACTGTTCCCCTACTCCCTATTCCCCCACACACACTAACTGTTCCCCTACTTCCCTATTCCCCCACACACTAACTGTTCCCCTACTCCCTATTCTCCCACACACACTTAACTGTTCCCCTACTCCCTATTCCCCCACACACTAACTGTTCCCCTACTCCCCTATTCCCCACACACACTAACTGTTCCCCTACTCCCCTATTCCCCCACACACTAACTGTTCCCTACTCCCTATTCCCCACACACACTAACTGTTCCCCTACTTCCTATTCCCCCACACACACTAACTGTTCCCCTACTCCCTATTCCCCCACACACACTAACTGTTCCCCTACTCCCTATTCCCCCACACACACTAACTGTTCCCCTACTCCCTATTCCCCCACACACAAACTGTTCCCCTACTCCCTATTCCCCACACACACTAACTGTTCCCCTACTCCCTATTCCCCCACACACACTAACTGTTCCCCTACTCCCTATTCCCCACAACTAACTGTTCCCCTACTCCCTATTCCCCCTATTCCCCACACACTAACTGTTCCCCTACTCCCCATTCCCACACACACCTAACTGTTCCCCTACTTCCCTATTCCCCACACACACTAACTGTTCCCCTACTCCCCTATTCCCCCACACACTAACTGTTCTCCCTACTCCCCTATTCCCCCCCCCACACACACTAACTGTTCCCCTACTCCCTTGTCTTCCCCACACACACTAACTGTTCCCCTACTCCCTATTCCCCCACACACACTAACTGTTCCCCACTCCACTATTCCCACACACACTAACTGTTCTGTCCTACTCCCTATTCCCCCCACACACACTAACTGTTCCCCTACTCCCCTATTCCCCACACACACTAACTGTTCCCCTACTCCCTATTCCCCACACACACTAACTGTTCCCTACTCCCTATTCCCCCACACACACTAACTGTTCCCTACTCCCTATTCCCCCACACACACTAACTGTTCCCTATTCCCTATTCCCCACACACACTAACTGTTCCCCTTTGTCTCTACTCCCCTATTCCCCCACACACACACTAACTGTTCCCCTACTCCCCTATTCCCCACACACTAACTGTTCCCCTACTCCCTATTCCCCTTTGTTTCACACACACTAACTGTTCCCCTACTTCCTATTCCCCCACACATAACTGTTCCCCTACTCCCTATTCCCCCACAACACTAACTGTTCCCCACTTCCTATTCCCCACACACACTAACTGTTCCCTACTTCCCTACCCCCACACACTAACTGTTCCCCTACTCCCTATTCCCCCACACACACTAACTGTTCCCCTACTCCCTATTCCCCACACACACTAACTGTTCCCTCACTCCCCTATTCCCCCACACACACTAACTGTTCCCCTACTCCCTATTCCCCACACACACTAACTGTTCCCCCTACTCCCCATTCCCCCACACTAACTGTTCCCCTACTCCCTATTCCCACACACACTAACTGTTCCCCTACTCCCCTATTCCCCCACACACTAACTGTTCCCCTACTCCCTATTCCCCACACACTAACTGTTCCCTACTCCCTATTCCCCACACACACTAACTGTTCCCCTACTCCCCTATTCCCCCACACACTAACTGTTCCCCTACTCCCCATTCCCCCTCACACACTAACTGTTCCCCTACTCCCCTATTCCCCCCACACACTAACTGTTCCCCACTCCCCTATTCCCCCACACACACTAACTGTTCCCCTCTATTCCCCACACACTAACTGTTCCCTACTCCCCCTATTCCCCCACACACTAACTGTTCCCCTACTCCCTATTCCCCCACACACTAACTGTTCCCCTACTCCCTGTTCCCCCACACACTAACTGTTCCCCTACTCCCTATTCCCCACACACACTAACTGTTCCCCTACTCCCTATTCCCCCACACACTGTCAATAACTGTTCCCCTACTCCCCTATTCCCCCACACACACTAACTGTTCCCCTACTTCCCTATTCCCCCACACACTAACTGTTCCCTACTCCCTATTCCCCACACACACTAACTGTTCCCCTACTCCCCTATTCCCCACACACACTAACTGTTCTCTACTCCCTATTCCCCACACACACGGTAACTGTTCCCCTACTCCCTATTCCCCACACACAACTGTTCCCCTACTGTTTCCCCCACACTAACTGTTCCCCTACTCCCCTATTCCCCACACACTAACTGTTCCTACTCCCTATTCCCCCCACACACTAACTGTTCCCCTACTCCCTATTCCCCACACACTAACTGTTCCCCTACTCCCCTATTCCCCACACACACTAACTGTTCCCTACTCCCCATTCCCCCACACACACCAACTGTTCCCCTACTCCCTATTCCCCCACACACTAACTGTTCCCCACTCCCCTATTCCCCACACACACTAACTGTTCCCCACTCCCCTATTCCCCCCACACACACTAACTGTTCCCCCTATCCTCCCACACACTAACTGTTCCCCACACACACACTACTCCCCTATTCCCCACACACACTAACTGTTCCCTACTCCCCTATTCCCCCACACACACTAACTGTTCCCCTACTCCCCTATTCCCCCACACACACTAACTGTTCCCCTACTCCCCCATTCCCCCACACACACTAACTGTTCCCCTCTATTCCCTATTCCCCACTCACACACTAACTGTTCCCCTACTTCCCTATTCCCCACACACTAACTGTTCCCCTACTCCCTATTCCCCACACACTAACTGTTCCCTACTTCCCTATTCCCCACACACAACTGTTCCCCTGTTCCTATTCCCCCACACACAAACTGTTCCCTATTATTCCCCACACACACTAACTGTTCCCTACTCCCCTATTCCCCCACACACACTAACTGTTCCCCTACTCCCTATTCCCCACACTAACTGTTCCCCTACTCCCTATTCCCCCACACACTAACTGTTCCCCTACTCCCCTATTCCCCCACACTAACTGTTCCCTACTCCCTATTCCCCCACACACACTAACTGTTCCCCACTCCCTATTCCCCCACACACACTAACTGTTCCCCTCCCTATTCCCCCACACACTAACTGTTCCCCTACTCCCTATTCCCCCACACACTAACTGTTCCCCCTACCCTCCCTATTCCCCACACACACTAACTGTTCCCCTACTCCCCATTCCCCCACACACACTAACTGTTCCCCTACTCCCTATTCCCCACACACTAACTGTTCCTACTCCCTATTCCCCCACACACTAACTGTTCCCTACTCCCCTATTCCCCCACACACTAACTGTTCCCCTACTCCCCTATTCCCCCACACACTAACTGTTCCCCTACTCCCCTATTCCCCACACACTAACTGTTCCCCTACTCCCCTATTCCCCACACACACTAACTGTTCCCCTACTCCCCTATTCCCCCACACACTAACTGTTCCCTACTCCCCTATTCCCCACACACACTAACTGTTCCCCTACTCCCCTATTCCCCCACACACTAACTGTTCCCCTACTCCCCTATTCCCCCACACACTAACTGTTCCCCTACTCCCTATTCCCCACACACAACCTGTTCCCCTACTCCCCTCATTCCCCACACACACTAACTGTTCCCCCTACTCCCATATTCCCACACACACTAACTGTTCCCCTACTCCCCTATTCCCCCACACACACTAACTGTTCCCTACTCCCCTATTCCCCCACACACTAACTGTTCCCCTACTCCCCTATTCCCCACACACACTAACTGTTCCCCTACTCCCCTATTCCCCACACACACTAACTGTTCCCCTACTCCCCTATTCCCCCACACACTAACTGTTCCCCCACTCCCTATTCCCCCACACACACTAACTGTTCCCCTACTCCCTATTCCCCCACACACTAACTGTTCCCCTACTCCCTATTCCCCACACACACTAACTGTTCCCCTACTCCCCTATTCCCCACACACACAACTGTTCCCCTACTCCCCTATTCCCCACACACACTAACTGTTCCCCTACTCCCCTATTCCCCCCCACACACTAACTGTTCCCCTACTCCCCTATTCCCCACACACACTAACTGTTCCCCTACTCCCTATTCCCCCCACACATAACTGTTCCCCTACTCCCTATTCCCCAAAACTAAACCTGTTCCCTACTCCCTATTCCCCACACACACCCCTAACTGTTCCCCTACTCCCTATTCCCCACACAACTGTTCCCTACTAACTGTTCCCCTACTCCCCTATTCCCCACACACACTAACTGTTCCCCTACTCCCCTATTCCCCCACACACACTAACTGTTCCCCTACTCCCCTATTCCCCCCACACACTAACTGTTCCCTACTCCCCTATTCCCCCACACACTAACTGTTCCCCTACTCCCCTATTCCCCACACACTAACTGTTCCCCTACTCCCTATTCCCCCACACACTAACTGTTCCCCTACTCCCTATTCCCCCACACACTAACTGTTCCCCTACTCCCCTATTCCCCACACACTAACTGTTCCCTACTCCCCTATTCCCCCACACACTAACTGTTCCCTCCCTATTCCCCACACACTAACTGTTCCCCTATTATTCCCCACACACTAACTGTTCCCCTACTCCCTATTCCCCTAACCTTTCCCACTCACTTCCCCCCTGTTCCCTCCCTATTCCCCAAACACCAAACCTGTTCCCCACTCCCTATTCCCCCACACACACTAACTGTTCCCTACTCCCCTATTCCCCCACACACACTAACTGTTCCCCTACTCCCCTATTCCCCACACACACTAACTGTTCCCCTACTCCCATATTCCCCCACACACTAACTGTTCCCCTACTCCCCTATTCCCCACACACACTAACTGTTCCCTACTCCCTATTCCCCCCACACACACTAACTGTTCCCCCTACTCCCCTATTCCCCCACACACACTAACTGTTCCCCTACTCCCCTATTCCCCCCACACTAACTGTTCCCCCTATTCCCCACTCCCCATTCCCCCACACACACTAACTGTTCCCCTACTTCCCTATTCCCCCACACACTAACTGTTCCCCTACTCCCTATTCCCCCCACACACTAACTGTTCCCCTACTCCCTATTCCCCACACACACTAACTGTTCCCCTACTCCCATATTCCCCACACACACTAACTGTTCCCCCCATACCCCCACACTAACTGTTCCCCTACTCCCTATTCCCCCAAACCCAAACTGTTCCCCTACTCCCTATTCCCCCACACACTAACTGTTCCCCTACTCCCCATTCCCCCACACACAAACTGTTCCCCTACTCCCCTATTCCCCACACACACTAACTGTTCCCCTACTCCCATATTCCCCACACACACTAACTGTTCCCCCTACTCCCCTATTCCCCCACACATAACCTGTTCCCCTATCCCTATTCCCCCACACACTAACTGTTCCCCTACTCCCTATTCCCCACACACACTAACTGTTCCCCTACTCCCCTATTCCCCCACACACACTAACTGTTCCCCTACTTCCCCATTCCCCACACACACTAACTGTTCCCTACTCCCCTATTCCCCACACACACTAACTGTTCCCCTACTCCCTATTCCCCACACACTAACTGTTCCCCTACTCCCTATTCCCCCAACACATAACTGTTCCCCTACTCCCTATTCCCCCACACACTAACTGTTCCCCACTCCCCTATTCCCCCACACACTAACTGTTCCCCTACTCCCCTATTCCCCCACACACTAACTGTTCCCCTACTCCCCTATTCCCCCACACACTAACTGTTCCCCTACTCCCCTATTCCCCACACACACTAACTGTTCCCCTACTCCCTATTCCCCCACACACACTAACTGTTCCCTACTCCCTATTCCCCCACACACTAACTGTTCCCCTACTCCCCTATTCCCCCCACACACAAACTGTTCCCTACTCCCCTATTCCCCCACACACTAACTGTTCCCCTACTCCCCTATTCCCCACACACACTAACTGTTCCCCTACTCCCCTATTCCCCCACACACACTAACTGTTCCCCTACTCCCTATTCCCCACACACACTAACTGTTCCCCTACTCCCCTATTCCCCACACACACTAACTGTTCCCCTACTCCCTATTCCCCCACACACTAACTGTTCCCCTACTCCCCTATTCCCCCACACACAAACCTGTTCCCCTACTCCCCTATTTCCCCACACACCCAACTGTCCCCCTACTCCCCATATTCCCCCACACACACTAACTGTTCCCTATTCCCCACACACACTAACTGTTCCCTACTCCCCTATTCCCCACACACACTAACTGTTCCCCCTTTGTTCTCCCCTGGCCCCCACACACACTAACCTGTTCCCCTACTTCCCTATTCCCCACACACCTAAACCTGTTCCCCTACTCCCTATTCCCCACACACTAACTGTTCCCCTACTTCCCCTTTCCCTAACTGTTCCCCACTCCCTATTCCCCACACACACTAACTGTTCCCCTACTCCCCTATTCCCCCACACACACTAACTGTTCCCCTACTCCCTATTCCCCACACACACTAACTGTTCCCTACTCCCCTATTCCCCCACACACACTAACTGTTCCCTTACTTCCCCTACACACACTAACTGTTCCCCTACTCCCCTATTCCCCACACACACTAACTGTTCCCCTACTCCCTATTCCCCACACACACTAACTGTTCCCCTACTCCCCTATTCCCCACACACACTAACTGTTCCCCTACTCCCCCATTCCCCACAACACACTAACTGTTCCCCTACTCCCCTATTCCCCACACATAACTGTTCCCCTACTCCCTATTCCCCACACACACTAACTGTTCCCCTACTCCCCTATTCCCCACACACACTAACTGTTCCCCTACTCCCCTATTCCCCACACACACTAACTGTTCCCCTTCTCCCCTATTCCCCACACACACTAACTGTTCCCCTACTCCCTATTCCCCACACACTAACTGTTCCCCTACTCCCCTATTCCCCCACACACTAACTGTTCCCCTACTCCCCTATTCCCCCACACACTAACTGTTCCCCTACCCCCTATTCCCCACACACAAACTGTTCCCCTACTCCCTATTCCCCCACACATAACTGTTCCCCTACTCCCCTATTCCCCCACACACACTAACTGTTCCCCTACTCCCTATTCCCCCACACACTAACTGTTCCCCTACTCCCTATTCCCCACACACACTAACTGTTCCCTACTCCCCTATTCCCCCACACACTAACTGTTCCCTACTCCCTATTCCCCATTCCCCCCTACTCCCCCTATTCCCCACACACTAACTGTTCCCCTACTTCCTATTCCCCACACACTAACTGTTCCCCACTCCCCTATTCCCCACACACTAACTGTTCCCCTACTCCCCTATTCCCCCCACACTAACTGTTCCCCTACTCCCTATTCCCCCACACACTAACTGTTCCCTACTCCCCTATTCCCCACACACACTAACTGTTCCCTACTCCCCTATTCCCCCCACACACTAACTGTTCCCTACTCCCTATTCCCCACACACACTAACTGTTCCCTACTCCCCTATTCCCCCACACATAACCTGTTCCCCAACTTCCCCTATTCCCCAAACACAACCTGTTCCCCTACTCCCCTATTCCCCCACACATAACCTGTTCCCCTACTCCCTATTCCCCCCCACACACTAACTGTTCCCTACTCCCTATTCCCCCACACACTAACTGTTCCCCTACTCCCCTATTCCCCACACACACTAACTGTTCCCCTACTTCCCTATTCCCCCCACACTAACTGTTCCCCTACTCCCTATTCCCCACACACACTAACTGTTCCCCTACTTCCCCTATTCTCCCACACACACTAACTGTTCCCCTACTCCCCTATTCCCCACACACTAACTGTTCCCTACTTCCCTATTCCCCCACACACTAACTGTTCCCTACTCCCTATTCCCCACACACACTAACTGTTCCCCACTCCCTATTCCCCCACACACTAACTGTTCCCTACTCCCCTATTCCCCACACACACTAACTGTTCCCTACTCCCTATTCCCCACACACACTAACTGTTCCCCTATTCCCCTAACACTTCCTGATATTCACACACACACTAACTGTTCCTACTCCCATATTCCCCACACACACTAACTGTTCCCTACTCCCCTATTCCCCCACACATAACCTGTTCCCTACTCCCTATTCCCCTAAAACCTAAACCTGTTCCCCTACTCCCTATTCCCCAACACATAAACCTGTTCCCTACTTCCACACACACAACCTGTTCCCTACTCCCTATTCCCCACACACACTAACTGTTCCCCTACTCCCCTATCCCTCCCCACACACTAACTGTTCCCTACTCCCCTATTCCCCCACACACTAACTGTTCCCCTACTCCCTATTCCCCACACACACTAACTGTTCCCCTACTCCCCTACTCCCCCACACACTAACTGTTCCCCTACTCCCCTATTCCCCCACACACACTAACTGTTCCCCTACTCCCCTATTCCCCACACACACTAACTGTTCCCTACTCCCCTATTCCCCCACACACTAACTGTTCCCCTACTTCCTATTCCCCCACACACACTAACTGTTCCCCTACTCCCTATTCCCCACACACACTAACTGTTCCCCTACTCCCTATTCCCCCACACACTAACTGTTCCCCTACTCCCTATTCCCCCACACACAAACTGTTCCCCTACTCCCTATTCCCCCACATACACTAACTGTTCCCCTACTCCTATTCCCCCACACACTAACTGTCCCCTACTCCCTATTCCCCACACACACACTAACTGTTCCCCTACTCCCTATTCCCCCACACACTAACTGTTCCCCTACTTCCCCCTATTCCCCACACACTAACTGTTCCCCTACTCCCTATTCCACCACACACACTAACTGTTCCCCTACTCCCCTATTCCCCCCACACATAACCTGTTCCCCTACTCCCCTATTCCCCTAAAACCCAAACCTGTTCCCCTAAACACCTATTCCCCAAACATAACCTGTTCCCCTACTCCCTATTCCCCCACACACTAACTGTTCCCCTACTCCCCTATTCCCACACACACTAACTGTTCCCCTACTCCCCTATTTCCCCCACACACACTAACTGTTCCCCTACTCCCCTATTCCCCCACACACTAACTGTTCCCCTACTCCCCTATTCCCCACACACACTGTAACTGTTCCCCTACTCCCCTATTCCCCCACACACACTAACTGTTCCCTACTCCCTATTCCCCACACACACTAACTGTTCCCCACTCCCTATTCCCCCACACATAACCTGTTCCCCTACTTCCCTATTCCCCTAAAACACAAACCTGTTCCCTACTCCCCTATTCCAACACACACACAACCTGTTCCCATACTCCCCTATTCCTCCCCTCATCACACACACACAACCTATTCCCCTACTCCCGTATTCCTACCCCCAAACACACAAACCTGTTCCCTAATCCCTATTCTCCCCAAACACACACAACCTGTTCCCCTACTCCCCTATTCCTCCCCCAAACACACACAGCCTGTTCCCCTACTCCCCTATTCCTCCCCCAAACACACACAACCTGTTCCCCTATTCCCCTTTTCCTCCCCTCACCACACATACTCCAGCTCCAAATTAGACTGTTGATTGAGCCAACCACTAATTTTAGCCAGAGACGCCCCCAGCTCCGAATCAGAATTGTCGGAAGAAGAGGTAATCAATCGCTGTCAGCCCTGTCACGACAGAAAAAGGAGCAATGCGGAACGGAGGGGAACGCTGGGGAATGTTATGGAAGTGGGGGTAACAAGCAAAATCCTGACATCTGTTGTTGTTGTAATTATTGTCGTAACACTGTGCACAAACAACACACTGATAACACCATACAAACACTGTGTACTAACACACTGGTAACACCATACAAACAATGTGTACTAACAACACACTGATAACACCATACAAATACAGTCTACTAACAATACACTGATAACACCATACAAAAACTGTGTACTAACAACACACTGATAACACCATACAAATACAGTCTACTAACAATACACTGACAACACCATACAACCACTGTGTACTAACAACACACTGATAACACCATACAAACACTGTGTACTAGCAACACACTGATAACACAATACAAACACTGTGCACTAACAACACACTGATAACACCATACAAACACTGTGTACTAACACACTGATAACACCATACAAACACTGTGTACTAACAAAATGTAATGTAATGTAACACACTGATAACACCATACAAACACTCTGTACTAACAACACACAGTTAACACCATACAAACACTGTGTACTAACAACACACTGATAACACCATACAAACACAGTGCACTAACAACACACTGATAACACCATACAAACACTGTGCACTAACAACACACTGATAACACCATAAAACACTGTGTACTAACAACACACTGATAACACCATACAAACACTGTGTACTAACAGACTGATAACACCATACAAACACTGTGTACTAACACACTGATAACACCATACAAACACTGTGTACTAACAACACACTGATAACACCATATAAACACTCTGTACTAACAACACACAGATAACACCATACAAACACTGTGTACTAACAACACACAGATAACACCATACAAACACTGTGTACTAACAACACAGAGATAACACCATACAAACACTGTGTACTGACAACACACTGATAACATCATACAAACACTGTCTACTGACAACACACAGATAACACCATACAAACACTGTCTACTGAAAACACACTGGTAACACCATACAGACACTGTGTACTGACACACTGATAACACCATACAAACACTGTCTACTGACACACTGATAACACCATACAAACACTGTGTACTGACACACTGATAACAACATACAAACACGGTGTACTAACACACTGATAACACCATACAAACACTGTGTACTAACAACACAGAGATAACACCATACAAACACTGTCTACTGACACACTGATAACACCATACAAACACTGTCTACTGCCAACACACTGATAACACCATACAAACACTGTCTACTGACAACACACTGATAACACCATACAAACACTGTGTACTAACAACACACTGATAACACCATACAAACACTGTCTACTGACACACTGATAACACCATACAAACACTGTGTACTGACACACTGATAACACCATACAAACACTGTCTACTGACAACACACTGATAACACCATACAAACACTGTCTACTGAAAACACACTGATAACACCATACAAACACTGTCTACTGACAACACACTGATAACACCATACAAACACTGTCTACTGACAACACACTGATAACACCATACAAACAATGACTTCTGACAACACACTGATAACACCATACAAACACTGTGTACTAACAACACAGAGATAACACCATACAAGCACTGTCTACTGACACACTGATAACACCATACAAACACTGTCCACTGCCAACACACTGATAACACCATACAAACACTGTCTACTGACAACACACTGATAACACCATACAAACACTGTCTACTGACAACACACTGATAACACCATACAAACACTGTCTACTGACAACACACTGATAACACCATACAAACACTGTCTACTGACAACACACTGATAACACCATACAAACACTGTCTACTGACACACTGATAACACCATACAAACACTGTCTACTGAAAACACACTGATAACACCATACAAACACTGTCTACTGAAAACACACTGATAACACCATACAGACACTGTCTACTGACAACACACTGATAACACCATACAGACACTGTCTACTGACAACACACTGATAACAACATACAAACACTGTGTACTAACACACTGATAACACCATACAAACAATGACTACTGACAACACACTGATAACACCATACAAACAATGACTACTGACACCACACTGATAACACCATACAAACACTGTGTACTGACAACACACTGATAACACCATACAAACACTGTCTACTGACAACACACTGATAACACCATACAAACAATGACTACTGACAACACACTGATAACACCATACAAACACTGTCTACTGACAACACACAGATAACACCATACAAACAATGTGTACTGACAACAAAATGATAACACCATACAAACACGTTGTACTGACAACACACAGATAACACCAAACAAACACGTTGTACTGACAACACACTGATAACACCATAAAACACGTTGTACTGACAACACACTGATAACACCATACAAACACTGTCTACTGAAAACACACTGATAACACCATACAAACACTGTGTAGTAACTCACTGATAACACCTAATAACACCACACAAACACTGTGTACTGACTCACTGATAACACCATACAAACACTGTCTACTGACACACTGATAACATCATACAAACACTGTCTACTAACAACACACTGATAACACCATACAAACACTGTCTACTGACACACTGATAGCACCATACAAACACTGTCTACTGGAAACAAACACTGATAACACCATACAAACACTGTGTACTGAACACTGATAACACCATACAAACACTGTCAACTGACACACACTGATAACACCATACAAACACTGTCAACTGACACACTGATAACACCATACAAACACTGTCAACTGACACACTGATAACACCATACAAACACTGTCAACTGACACACTGATAACACCATACAAACACTGTCAACTGAACACTGATTACACCATACAAACACTGTCAACTGACACACTGATAACACCATACAAACACTGTCAACTGACACACTGATAACACCATACAAACACTGTCAACTGACACACTGATAACACCATACAAACACTGTCAACTGACACACTGATAACACCATACAAACACTGTCAACTGACACACACTGATAACACCATACAAACACTGTCAACTGACACACACTGATAACACCATACAAACACTGTCAACTGACACACACTGATAACACCATACAAACACTGTGTACTGAACACTGATTACACCATACAAACACTGTCAACTGACACACACTGATAACACCATACAAACACTGTCAACTGACACACTGATAACACCATACAAACACTGTCAACTGACACACTGATAACACCATACAAACACTGTGTACTGAACACTGATAACACCATACAAACACTGTCAACTGACACACTGATAACACCATACAAACACTGTCAACTGACACACTGATAACACCATACAAACACTGTCAACTGACACACACTGATAACACCATACAAACACTGTCAACTGACACACACTGATAACACCATACAAACACTGTCAACTGACACACTGATAACACCATACAAACACTGTCAACTGACACACACTGATAACACCATACAAACACTGTCAACTGACACACTGATAACACCATACAAACACTGTCAACTGACACACTGATAACACCATACAAACACTGTCAACTGACACACTGATAACACCATACAAACACTGTCAACTGAAACACACACTGATAACACCATACAAACACTGTCAACTGAAACACACTGATAACACCATACAAACACTGTCACTGACAACACACTGATAACACCATACAAACACTGACACACTGATAACACCATAAAACACTGTCACACACACTGATAACACCATACAAACACTGTCAACTGACAAACACTGACACACTGATAACACCATACAAACACTGTCAACTGACACACTGATAACACCATACAAACACTGTCAACTGACACACACTGATAACACCATACAAACACTGTCAACTGAACACTGATAACACCATACAAACACTGTCAACTGACACACTGATAACACCATACAAACACTGTCAACTGACACACTGATAACACCATACAAACACTGTCAACTGACACACTGATAACACCATACAAACACACAAACAACTGTGATAACACCATACAAACACTGTCAACTGAACACACTGATAACACCATACAAACACTGTCAACTGACACACACTGATAACACCATACAAACACTGTCAACTGACACACACTGATAACACCATACAAACACTGTCAACTGACACACACTGATAACACCATACAAACACTGTCAACTGACACACACTGATAACACCATACAAACACTGTCAACTGACACACTGATAACACCATACAAACACTGTCAACTGACACACACTGATAACACCATACAAACACTGTCAACTGACACACTGATAACACCATACAAACACTGTCAACTGACACACTGATAACACCATACAAACACTGTCAACTGACACCATACAAACACTGTCAACTGATAACACCATACAAACACTGTCAACTGACACACTGATAACACCATACAAACACTGTCAACTGACACACTGATAACACCATACAAACACTGTCAAACACTGAACACACACTGATAACACCATACAAACACTGTCAACTGACACACACACACTGATAACACCATACAAACACTGTCAACTGACACACTGATAACACCATACAAACACTGTCAACTGACACACTGATAACACCATACAAACACTGTCAACTGACACACTGATAACACCATACAAACACTGTCAACTGACACACACTGATAACACCATACAAACACTGTCAACTGACACACACTGATAACACCATACAAACACTGTCAACTGACACACTGATAACACCATACAAACACTGTCAACTGACACACACTGATAACACCATACAAACACTGTCAACTGACACACTGATAACACCATACAAACACTGAACTGACACACTGATAACACCATACAAACACTGTCAACTGACCATACAAACACTGTCACTGACACACTGATAACACCATACAAACACTGTCAACTGACACACTGATAACACCATACAAACACTGTCAACTGACACACACTGATAACACCATACAAACACTGTGTACTGAACACTGATAACACCATACAAACACTGTCAACTGACACACACTGATAACACCATACAAACACTGTCAACTGACACACTGATAACACCATACAAACACTGTCAACTGACACACAAACACTGATAACACCATACAAACACTGTCAACTGACACACTGATAACACCATACAAACACTGTCAACTGACACACTGATAACACCATACAAACACTGTCAACTGACACACTGATAACACCATACAAACACTGTCAACTGACACACTGATAACACCATACAAACACTGTCAACTGACACACATAACACCATACAAACACTGATAACACCATACAAACACTGTCAACTGACACACTGATAACACCATACAAACACTGTCAACTGACACACACCATGAAACACTGTAACACCATACAAACACTGTCAACTGACACACTGATAACACCATACAAACACTGTCAACTGACACACACTGATAACACCATACAAACACTGTCAACTGACACACCATACAAACACTGATATACACCATACAAACACTGTCAACTGACACACTGATAACACCATACAAACACTGTCAACTGACACACTGATAACACCATACAAACACTGTCAACTGACACACTGATAACACCATACAAACACTGTCAACTGACACACTGATAACACCATACAAACACTGTCAACTGACACACTGATAACACCATACAAACACTGTCAACTGACACACACTGATAACACCATACAAACACTGTCAACTGACACACTGATAACACCATACAAACACTGTCAACTGACACACTGATAACACCATACAAACACTGTCAACTGACACACTGATAACACCATACAAACACTGTCAACTGACACACTGATAACACCATACAAACACTGTCAACTGACACACTGATAACACCATACAAACACTGTCAACTGACACACACTGATAACACCACACTGATAACACCATACAAACACTGTCAACTGACACACACTGATAACACCATACAAACACTGTCAACTGACACACTGATAACACCATACAAACACTGTCAACTGACACACTGATAACACCATACAAACACTGTCAACTGACACACACTGATAACACCATACAAACACTGTCAACTGACACACACTGATAACACCATACAAACACTGTCAACTGACACACTGATAACACCATACAAACACTGTCAACTGACACACACTGATAACACCATACAAACACTGTCAACTGACACACTGATAACACCATACAAACACTGTCAACTGACACACTGATAACACCATACAAACACTGTCAACTGACACACTGATAACACCATACAAACACTGTCAACTGACACACTGATACACATACAAACACTGTCAACTGATACAAAAACACTGTCAACTGACACACTGATAACACCATACAAACACTGTCAACTGACACACTGATAACACCATACAAACACTGTCAACTGACACACTGATAACACCATACAAACACTGTCAACAAACACTGAACTGACACACTGATAACACCATACAAACACTGTCAACTGACACACTGATAACACCATACAAACACTGTCAACTGACACACACTGATAACACCATACAAACACTGTCAACTGACACACTGATAACACCATACAAACACTGTCAACTGAACACTGATAACACCATACAAACACTGTCAACTGACACACTGATAACACCATACAAACACTGTCAACTGACACACTGATAACACCATACAAACACTGTCAACTGACACACTGATAACACCATACAAACACTGTCAACTGACACACTGATAACACCATACAAACACTGTCAACTGACACACTGATAACACCATACAAACACTGTCAACTGACACACTGATAACACCATACAAACACTGTCAACTGACACACAAACTGATAACACCATACAAACACTGTCAACTGACACACTGATAACACCATACAAACACTGATAACACCATACAAACACTGTCAACTGACACACTGATAACACCATACAAACACTGTCAACTGAACACACACCATACAAACACTGTCAACTGACACACTGATAACACCATACAAACACTGTGTCAACTGACACACACAAACACTGATAACACCATACAAACACTGTCAACTGACACACTGATAACACCATACAAACACTGTCAACTGACACACAAACACTGATAACACCATACAAACAAACACTGTCAACTGACACACTGATAACACCATACAAACACTGTCAACTGACACACTGATAACACCATACAAACACTGTCAACTGACACACTGATAACACCATACAAACACTGTCAACTGACACACTGATAACACCATACAAACACTGTCAACTGACACACTGATAACACCATACAAACACTGTCAACTGAAACACCATACACACTGATAACACCATACAAACACTGTCAACTGACACACACTGATAACACCATACAAACACTGTCAACTGACACACTGATAACACCATACAAAACACTGTCAACTGACACACTGATAACACCATACAAACACTGTCAACTGACACACACTGATAACACCATACAAACACTGTCAACTGACACACTGATAACACCATACAAACACTGTCAACTGACACACTGATAACACCATACAAACACTGTCAACTGACACACACTGTCAACTGATAACACCATACAAACACTGTCAACTGACACACACTGATAACACCATACAAACACTGTCAACTGACACACTGATAACACCATACAAACACACTGTCAACTGACACACACTGATAACACCATACAAACACTGACAACTGACACACTGATAACACCATACAAACACTGTCAACTGACACACTGATAACACCATACAAACACTGTCAACTGACACACTGATAACACCATACAAACACTGTCAACTGACACACTGATAACACCATACAAACACTGTCAACTGACACACATACAAACACTGATAACACCATACAAAAACACTGTCAACTGACACACTGATAACACCATACAAACACTGTCAACTGAACACTGATAACACCATACAAACACTGTCAACTGACACACACTGATAACACCATACAAACACTGTCAACTGACACACTGATAACACCATACAAACACTGTCAACTGACACTGATAACACCATACAAACACTGTCAACTGACACACTGATAACACCATACAAACACTGTCAACTGACACACTGATAACACCATACAAACACTGTCAACTGACACACTGATAACACCATACAAACACTGTCAACTGACACACTGATAACACCATACAAACACTGTCAACTGACACACTGATAACACCATACAAACACTGTCAACTGACACACTGATAACACCATACAAACACTGTCAACTGACACCATACAAACACTGTCAACTGATAATAACACCATACAAACACTGTCAACTGACACACTGATAACACCATACAAACACTGTCAACTGACACACTGATAACACACACTGATAACACCATACAAACACTGTCAACTGACACACACACACTGATAACACCATACAAACACTGTGACTGACACCATACAAACACTGATAACACCATACAAACACTGTCAACTGAACACACTGATAACACCATACAAACACTGTCAACTGACACACTGATAACACCATACAAACACTGTCAACTGACACTGATAACACCATACAAACACTGTCAACTGACACACACTGATAACACCATACAAACACTGTCACAACTGACACACTGATAACACCATACAAACACTGTCAACTGACACACTGATAACACCATACAAACACTGTCAACTGACACACTGATAACACCATACAAACACTGTCAACTGACACACTGATAACACCATACAAACACTGTCAACTGACAACACAAACACTGATAACACCATACAAACACTGTCAACTGACACACTGACACACTGATAACACCATACAAACACTGTCAACTGACACACTGATAACACCATACAAACACTGTCAACTGACACACTGATAACACCATACAAACACTGTCAACTGACACACTGATAACACCATACAAACACTGATAACACCATACAAACACTGTCAACTGACTGACACCATACAAACACTGTCAACTGAACACACTGATAACACCATACAAACACTGTCAACTGACACACTGATAACACACACTGATAACACCATACAAACACTGTCAACTGACACACTGATAACACCATACAAACACTGTCAACTGACACACTGATAACACCATACAAACACTGTCAACTGACACACTGATAACACCATACAAACACTGTCAACTGACACACTGATAACACCATACAAACACTGTCAACTGAACAACACACTGATAACACCATACAAACACTGTCAACTGATACAAACACTGTCAACTGATAACACCATACAAACACTGTCAACTGACACACTGATAACACCATACAAACACTGTCAACTGACACACTGATAACACCATACAAACACTGTCAACTGACACACTGATAACACCATACAAACACTGTCAACTGACACACTGATAACACCATACAAACACTGTCAACTGACACACTGATAACACCATACAAACACTGTCAACTGACACACTGATAACACCATACAAACACTGTCAACTGAACACTGATAACACCATACAAACACTGTCAACTGACACACTGATAACACCATACAAACACTGTCAACTGACACACTGATAACACCATACAAACACTGTCAACTGACACACACTGATAACACCATACAAACACTGTCTACTGAACACTGATTACACCATACAAACACTGTCAACTGACACACACTGATAACACCATACAAACACTGTCTACTGAACACACTGATTACACCATACAAACACTGTCAACTGACACACACTGATAACACCATACAAACACTGTCAACTGACACACTGATAACACCATACAAACACTGTCAACTGACACACTGATAACACCATACAAACACTGTCAACTGACACACTGATAACACCATACAAACACTGTCAACTGAACACTGATAACACCATACAAACACTGTCAACTGAACACTGATTACACCATACAAACACTGTCAACTGACACACACTGATAACACCATACAAACACTGTCAACTGAAACACACTGATAACACCATACAAACACTGTCAACTGACACACACTGATAACACCATACAAACACTGTCAACTGACACACTGATAACACCATACAAACACTGTCAACTGACACACACTGATAACACCATACAAACACTGTCTACTAACACACTGATAACACCATACAAACACTGTCAACTGACACACACTGATAACACCATACAAACACTGTCAACTGACACACACTGATAACACCATACAAACACTGTCAACTGACACACTGATAACACCATACAAACACTGTCAACTGACACACTGATAACACCATACAAACACTGTCAACTGACACACTGATAACACCATACAAACACTGTCAACTGACACACTGATAACACCATACAAACACTGTCAACTGACACACACTGATAACACCATACAAACACTGTCAACTGACACACTGATAACACCATACAAACACTGTCAACTGAACACTGATTACACCATGCAAACACTGTCAACTGACACACTGATAACACCATACAAACACTGTCAACTGACACACTGATAACACCATACAAACACTGTCAACTGACACACACTGATAACACCATACAAACACTGTCAACTGACACACTGATAACACCATACAAACACTGTCAACTGAACACTGATAACACCATACAAACACTGTCAACTGACACACTGATAACACCATACAAACACTGTCAACTGACACACTGATAACACCATACAAACACTGTCAACTGACACACTGATAACACCATACAAACACTGTCAACTGACACACTGATAACACCATACAAACACTGTCAACTGACACACTGATAACACCATACAAACACTGTCAACTGACACACTGATAACACCATACAAACACTGTCAACTGACACACTGATAACACCATACAAACACTGTCAACTGACACACTGATAACACCATACAAACACTGTCAACTGACACACTGATAACACCATACAAACACTGTCAACTGACACACTGATAACACCATACAAACACTGTCAACTGACACACACTGATAACACCATACAAACACTGTCAACTGACACACTGATAACACCATACAAACACTGTCAACTGAAACACACTGATAACACCATACAAACACTGTCAACTGACACACTGATAACACCATACAAACACTGTCAACTGACACACACTGATAACACCATACAAACACTGTCAACTGACACACACTGATAACACCATACAAACACTGTCAACTGACACACTGATAACACCATAAACAAACACTGTCAACTGAACACACACTGACACACTGATGATAAAACACCATACAAACACTGTCAACTGACACACTGATAACACCATACAAACACTGTCAACTGACACACTGATAACACCATACAAACACTGTCAACTGAACACTGATTACACCATACAAACACTGTCAACTGACACACACTGATAACACCATACAAACACTGTCAACTGACACACTGATAACACCATACAAACACTGGTACTGACACACATAACACCATAACACCATACAAACACTGTCAACTGACACACTGATAACACCATACAAACACTGTCAACTGACACACTGATAACACCATACAAACACTGTCAACTGACACACACTGATAACACCATACAAACACTGTCAACTGACACACACTGATAACACCATACAAACACTGTCAACTGACACACACTGATAACACCATACAAACACTGTCAACTGACACACTGATAACACCATACAAACACTGTCAACTGACACACTGATAACACCATACAAACACTGTCAACTGAACTGACACACTGATAACACCATACAAACACAAACACTGTCAACTGACACACTGATAACACCATACAAACACTGTCAACTGACACACTGATAACACCATACAAACACTGTCAACTGACACACTGATAACACCATACAAACACTGTCAACTGACACACTGATAACACCATACAAACACTGTCAACTGAACACTGATTACACCATACAAACACTGTCAACTGACACACACTGATAACACCATACAAACACTGTCAACTGACACACACTGATAACACCATACAAACACTGTCAACTGACACACTGATAACACCATACAAACACTGTCAACTGACACACTGATAACACCATACAAACACTGTCAACTGACACACTGATAACACCATACAAACACTGTCAACTGACACACACTGATAACACCATACAAACACTGTCAACTGACACACTGATAACACCATACAAACACTGTCAACTGACACACTGATAACACCATACAAACACTGATCAACTGACACAAACACTGATAACACCATACAAACACTGTCAACTGACACACTGATAACACCATACAAACACTGTCAACTGACACACTGATAACACCATACAAACACTGTCAACTGACACACTGATAACACCATACAAACACTGTCAACTGACACACTGATAACACCATACAAACACTGTCAACTGACACACTGATAACACCATACAAACACTGTCAACTGACACACTGATAACACCATACAAACACTGTCAACTGACACACTGATAACACCATACAAACACTGTCAACTGACAACACACAGATAACACCATACAAACACTGTCAACTGACACACACTGATAACACCATACAAACACTGTCAACTGACACACACTGATAACACCATACAAACACTGTCAACTGAAACACAAACACTGATAACACCATACAAACACTGTCAACTGACACACTGATAACACCATACAAACACTGAACTGACACACTGATAACACCATACAAACACTGTCAACTGACACACTGATAACACCATACAAACACTGTCAACTGACACACTGATAACACCATACAAACACTGTCAACTGACACACTGATAACACCATACAAACACTGTCAACTGACACACTGATAACACCATACAAACACTGTCAACTGACACACTGATAACACCATACAAACACTGTCAACTGAACACTGATTACACCATACAAACACTGTCAACTGACACACACTGATAACACCATACAAACACTGTCAACTGACACACTGATAACACCATACAAACACTGTCAACTGACACACTGATAACACCATACAAACACTGTCAACTGACACACTGATAACACCATACAAACACTGTCAACTGACACACTGATAACACCATACAAACACTGTCAACTGACACACTGATAACACCATACAAACACTGTCAACTGACACACTGATAACACCATACAAACACTGTCAACTGACACACACTGATAACACCATACAAACACTGTCAACTGACACACTGATAACACCATACAAACACTGTCAACTGACACACACTGATAACACCATACAAACACTGTCAACTGACACACACTGATAACACCATACAAACACTGTCAACTGACACACTGATAACACCATACAAACACTGTCAACTGACACACAATGATAACACCATACAAACACTGTCAACTGACACACACTGATAACACCATACAAACACTGTCAACTGACACACTGATAACACCATACAAACACTGTCAACTGAACTGATAACACAAACACAACTGACACATTGATAACACCATACAAACACTGTCAACTGACACACTGATAACACCATACAAACACTGTCAACTGACACACTGATAACACCATACAAACACTGTCAACTGACACACTGATAACACCATACAAACACTGTCAACTGAACACTGATTACACCATACAAACACTGTCAACTGAACACTGATAACACCATACAAACACTGTCAACTGACACACACTGATAACACCATACAAACACTGTCAACTGACACACTGATAACACCATACAAACACTGTCAACTGACACACTGATAACACCATACAAACACTGTCTGAACTGATACACCATACAAACACTGTCAACTGATAACACCATACAAACACTGTCAACTGACACACACTGATAACACCATACAAACACTGTCAACTGAACACTGATTACACCATACAAACACTGTCAACTGACACACACTGATAACACCATACAAACACTGTCAACTGACACACACTGATAACACCATACAAACACTGTCAACTGACACACACCGATAACACCATACAAACACTGTCAACTGACACACCCTGATAACACCATACAAACACTGTCAACTGACACACTGATAACACCATACAAACATGACAACACCATACAAACACTGTCAACTGACACACACTGATAACACCATACAAACACTGTCAACTGACACACTGATAACACCATACAAACACTGTCAACTGACACACTGATAACACCATACAAACACTGTCAACTGACACACTGATAACACCATACAAACACTGTCAACTGACACACTGATAACACCATACAAACACTGTCAACTGACACACACTATGATAACACCATACAAACACTGTCAACTGACACACTGATAACACCATACAAACACTGTCAACTGAACACTGATTACACCATACAAACACTGTAACACCATACAAACACTGTCAACTGACACACTGATAACACCATACAAACACTGTCAACTGACACACTGATAACACCATACAAACACTGTCAACTGACACACTGATAACACCATACAAACACTGTCAACTGACACACTGATAACACCATACAAACACTGTCAACTGACACACTGATAACACCATACAAACACTGTCAACTGACACACACTGATAACACCATACAAACACTGTCAACTGACACACACTGATAACACCATACAAACACTGTTAACTGACACACTGATATCACCATACAAACACTGTGTACTGAACACTGATTACACCATACAAACACTGTCAACTGACACACACTGATAACACCATACAAACACTGTGAACTGAACACTGATAACACCATACAAACACTGTCAACTGACACACACTGATAACACCATACAAACACTGTCAACTGACACACTGATAACACCATACAAACACTGTCAACTGACACACTGATAACACCATACAAACACTGTCAACTGAACACTGATTACACCATACAAACACTGTCAACTGACACACTGATAACACCATACAAACAAACTGACACTGATAACACCATACAAACACTGTCAACTGACACACTGATAACACCATACAAACACTGTCAACTGACACACTGATAACACCATACAAACACTGTCAACTGACACACTGATAACACCATACAAACACTGTCAACTGACACACTGATAACACCATACAAACACTGTCAACTGACACACTGATAACACCATACAAACACTGTCAACTGACACACTGATAACACCATACAAACACTGTCAACTGAACACTGATAACACCATACAAACACTGTCAACTGACACACACTGATAACACCATACAAACACTGTCAACTGACACACTGATAACACCATACAAACACTGTCAACTGACACACTGATAACACCATACAAACACTGTCAACTGAACAACACACTGATAAAACACCATACAAACACTGTACAACACTGTCAACTGACACACTGATAACACCATACAAACACTGTCAACTGACACACTGATAACACCATACAAACACTGTCAACTGACACACTGATAACACCATACAAACACTGTCAACTGACACACTGATAACACCATACAAACACTGTCAACTGACACACTGATAACACCATACAAACACTGTCAACTGACACACTGATAACACCATACAAACACTGTCAACTGACACACTGATAACACCATACAAACACTGTCAACTGACACACTGATAACACCATACAAACACTGTCAACTGACAACACACTGATAACACCATACAAACACTGTCAACTGACACACTGATAACACCATACAAACACTGTCAACTGACACACTGATAACACCATACAAACACTGTCAACTGACACACTGATAACACCATACAAACACTGTCAACTGACACACTGATAACACCATACAAACACTGTCAACTGACACACTGATAACACCATACAAACACTGTCAACTGACACACTGATAACACCATACAAACACTGTCAACTGACACACTGATAACACCATACAAACACTGTCAACTGACACACTGATAACACCATACAAACACTGTCAACTGACACACTGATAACACCATACAAACACTGTCAACTGACAAACTGATTACACCATACAAACACTGTCAACTGACACAAAACTGATAACACCATACAAACACTGTCAACTGACACACTGATAACACCATACAAACACTGTCAACTGACACACACTGATAACACCATACAAACACTGTCAACTGACACACTGATAACACCATACAAACACTGTCTGAACACTGACAACACACTGATAACACCATACAAACACTGTCAACTGACACACACACTGATAACACCATACAAACACTGTCAACTGAACACACTGATAACACCATACAAACACTGTCAACTGACACACTGATAACACCATACAAACACTGTCACTGACAACAAACTGATAACACCATACAAACACTGTCAACTGACACACAACAAACACTAACACCATACAAACACTGTCAACTGACACACTGACAACAAACACTGATAACACCATACAAACACTGTCAACACTGACAACAAACTAATTATAACACCATACAAACACTGTCAACTGACACACACTGACAATACAAACACTGACTAACACCATACAAACACTGTCAACTGACACACTGATAACACCATACAAACACTGTCAACTGACACACTGATACACCATACAAACACTGTCAACTGACAACACACTGATAACACCATACAAACACTGTGACACACTGACAACAAACACTGATTACACCATACAAACACTGTCAACTGACACACACTGATAACACCATACAAACACTGTCAACTGACACACTGATAACACCATACAAACACTGTCAACTGACACACTGATAACACCATACAAACACTGTCAACTGACACACTGATAACACCATACAAACACTGTCAACTGACACACTGATAACACCATACAAACACTGTCAACTGACACACTGATAACACCATACAAACACTGTCAACTGACACACACTGATAACACCATACAAACACTGTCAACTGACACACTGATAACACCATACAAACACTGTCAACTGACACACACTGATAACACCATACAAACACTGTCAACTGACACACACTGATAACACCATACAAACACTGTCTACTAACACTGATAACACCATACAAACACTGTCAACTGACACACTGATAACACCATACAAACACTGTCAACTGACACTGACACCACAAACACTGATAACACCATACAAACACTGTCAACTGACACACACTGATAACACCATACAAACACTGTTAACTGACACACTGATAACACCATACAAACACTGTCAACTGACACACACTGATAACACCATACAAACACTGTGAACTGACACACTGATAACACCATACAAACACTGTCAAACACTGATAACACCATACAAACACTGTCTAACTGACACACACTGATAACACCATACAAACACTGTCAACTGACACACTGATAACACCATACAAACACTGTCAACTGACACACTGATAACACCATACAAACACTGTCAACTGACACACTGATAACACCATACAAACACTGTCAACTGACACACACTGATAACACCATACAAACACTGTCAACTGACACACTGATAACACCATACAAACACTGTCAACTGACACACTGATAACACCATACAAACACTGTCAACTGACACACTGATAACACCATACAAACACTGTCAACTGAACACTGATTACACCATGCAAACACTGTCAACTGACACATTGATAACACCATACAAACACTGTCAACTGACACACTGATAACTGTCACGGTTCATGAATCCACTGCCTCCTTTTCCTTTTCTCTCTCTCTCTCTCTCTCCCGTGTTTGTGTGGGCGTGGTTCCCAATCTCGGCCTGATTGTCTGCGCCAGCTGGAATCACTTATCTTCCCTTTATATGTTCTGTAACCAGTGTTTCTTGTTGTCAGATCGTTGTTACTTCCCTGAGGTTGTGTCGTGTGTCCGTACTCATCTCTCGCCGCCCTTGTGTGGATTATCTGCTGTGCTCCTTCCTACCCATCCGGACACTCTCCCTGGGTTTCTCCAGCACGCTCACATAGGAGGATGCGCCTAGTCCCTGGGTCGGATTCCGTCTGAGTACAGTCTGTCTGTCCTGTTGCTGCTGTAACCTGTATTCATTAAACCATCGTTGCTTGCATCTTGCATCCGCCTCTGTATTGTTACAGAACGATCTGACCAGACCATGGATGCAGCGAGTTCAACGAGTCTGACCGAATTCATTTCCCGTAGTATCACGAGAATGGATCAACAAGAGGAGAACATCTCCAGCACAGGTCGGGCAGTACAAGCCATTGCGACGCAGGTATCCCAGCTGACCCAACAATTACAACATCTGAGGGGTCTCGCTGCGCCACCTACACCGGCAGTTCAACCCGCCCCGCCAGAGCCGGATTCCCAGCTAGAGCCACGGCTACCGACACCAGAGGGTTATTCAGGTGATCCTGACTATTGCAGAGCTTTTCTTACGAGATGTTCCATGCATTTCTCGTTGCAGCCACGGACCTTCAACCGTGAACAGTCTAAGGTAGCATTCGTACTCACACTGCTATCAGGCAAAGCGGCTCTTTGGGGAACGGCGGTGTGGGCGAACCAGGACCCATGCTGCACCTCTTTCCAGACACTCTCCGAGGAGATGAGAAGGGTCTTCGATCGGGCCGTGGCGGGTAGGGAGGCGGCCAGACTACTCGCTGACCTTCGCCAAGGAGACCGTTCAGTATCGGAATACTCCATCCAATTCCGCACTCTGGCCGCAGAGTGTCAGTGGAACGAGGAGGCGCAGTGGACATGTTCCTGCATGGGCTGGAGGACCGGATCAGAAGGAGATTTATGTTCTGGACCTTCCCAGGAGTTTAAATGGACTAGTGGAACTAGCCTTGAGGGTCGGCGCTCGTCTGAGTCGTGTTGGCCGCCGAGCATGCCCTAACAGACCGTATAACGACACGGAGGGCTGGCATGCCAGCGGCGGGAACACGGCCAGTTCAGCCTCCGCTCACGAACCCATGCAGCTGGGGAGAGCTCGCCTCTCCGGGAAGAGAGGAGAGGCGGAGATCCCAAGGGCTCTGTCTCTACTGTGGTAGAGCGGGCCACTTTATCCACTCCTGCCCGGTAAAAGATTAGGCCCGGTAGTAAGAATGAGGCTACTATCGGGTGGTGTCACCACAGAGAAGACCTCATCATCTACTCTCCTCCCGGTAAGACTAAGATGGGCCAACCACACGCACGACACCCAAGCCTTACTGGACTCAGGAGCAGAGGGTAATTTCATGGACTTCAAGCTCGCTCACAAACTCCAGATTCCTATCACCTCACTCACGCACAAGATATCCGTCAACGCTCTCAATGGTCAAGAACTACCCAACATTTCTCACACCACTGAACCTATCACACTCATCACTTCTGGCAATCACACTGAGACACTATCATTTCTACTCATGGACTCACCCCTTGCACCATTAGTTCTCGGCCACCCTTGGCTCACCCAACACAACCCCAGAGTTGACTGGGGTCATAACTCTATATCCATGTGGAGTAACAAATGTCTTGAGTCCTGTTTAGTGTCTGCTTGTTCGTCTGTGTCTGATTCTGTGTTTCTAGAGGAGGCAGTGGATTTGTCTAACGTGCCCGTTGAATACCTCGACCTGAAGGAGGTGTTCAGTAAGTCCCGTGCTGCTTCTCTTCCTCCGCATCGTCCCTATGACTGTGCAATAGAATTATTGCCAGGTGAGTCTCCGCCTAAAGGCAAGTTATATTCACTCTCTGTTCCTGAGAGGGAGGCTATGGAGAGATACATCTCTGGTTCTCTGGCATCTGGATTCATTCGTCCTTCCTCTTCTCCAGCGGGGCGGGGTTCTTCTTTGTGGAGAAGAAGGACGGATCTCTGCGTCCTTGCATTGATTACCGTGGGTTGAATAACATCACAGTGAAAAATACCTATCCCTTACCGTTGATGTCCTCAGCCTTTGAAAGGTTACAGGAGCATCCGTGTTCACTAAGTTGGATTTACGTAATGCATATCATTTGGTTCGCATAAGGGGGACGAATGGAAGACCGCGTTTAACACCCCCAGAGGGCACTTCGAATATTTGGTCATGCCTTTTGGGCTATCCAACTCCCCAGCGGTTTTCCAGGCACTCGTAAATGACGTGCTGAGAGATATGATTGATCAGTTCATATATGTTTACCTGGATGACATACTGATTTTTCTTCTTCTCTCCAGGAACACGTTCAGCACGTCAGACGAGTGCTTCAGAGGTTGTTGGAGAATGGACTTTTTGTCAAGGCGGAGAAATGCATTTTTCATGCACAATCCGTTCCATTCCTAGGTTACATCGTCTCGACTGAAGGTATTCGCATGGATCCTGACAAGGTTAAGGCTGTGGTGGATTGGCCAAGCCCAGATTCCCGTAAGGCCCTACAGAGGTTTCTGGGATTCGCCAATTTCTACCGGCGTTTCGTTCGCAACTTTAGCCAGATAGTCGCTCCTCTTACCGCCTTAACCTCCCCCAGAGTGACGTTCAGGTGGTCCGATACAGCCGAGGCTGCATTCGTCAAACTCAAGAGCCGCTTTGTTTGGCTCCCATCCTCATAGCTCCCGATCCCTCGCGTCAGTTCGTGGTGGAGGTGGACGCTTCAGAGGTGGGGGTAGGTGCGGTACTTTCCCAACGTTCCTCTTCTGACGACAAGATGCACCCTTGCGCGTTCCTTTCCCATCGGTTATCACCTGCGGAACGCAAACTCGACATTGGCAACAGAGTTGTTGGCAGTGAAGTTAGCACTGGAGGAGTGGCGCCATTGGTTAGAGGGTTCGGGGTACCTTTTATAGTTTGGACCGATCACAAAAATTTGGAATATATCAGAACCGCCAAGCGACTCAACTCCAGGCAGGCGCGGTGGGCACTCTTTTTCGGACGTTTTGACTTCTCTCTCTCGTATCGCCCGGGTTCCAAGAATGTCAAACCCGATTCCCTTTCTCGCATTTTTGACCATTCCGAACGCCCATCCACTCCCGAGTGCATCCTACCCGGGACCCTAGTGGTCTCCACACTCACATGGGAGGTTGAATCGAGGGTCAAAACGGCCTTAGAAGGGGTAACGCCTCCGCCCGGTTGCCCGCCTAATCGGTTGTTTGTGCCGGAGGGGTGTCGGTCCGATGTTATTCGGTGGGGGCATTGCTCCAACGTAGCGTGTCATCCAGGAGTCAGTCGCACTAGCTTTTGGTTAAGCAACGCTTTTGGTGGCCACTGATGGCTCGTGACATTCACAGTTTTGTCTTGGCTTGCTCGGTTTGTGCCACTGGGAAGACTTCTAATCGACCCCAGATGGGTTACTCCAACCGCTGTCGGTCCCTTCGAGACCCTGGTCCCACATCGCGCTAGATTTTGTTACCGCCCTCCCGCCCTCCCAGGGCAAGACTGTTGTTTTGACCGTGGTGGACCGGTTCTCGAAGGCGGCTCATTTTATTCCCTTGCCTAAATTACCATCTGCCAAGGAGACAGCGGTAACTGTCGTGGATCACGTCTTTCGCTTACATGGTCTGCCGATGGACGTAGTTTCTGACAGGGGGCCCCAATTTGTGTCCAAGTTTTGGCAAGAGTTTTGTAGGTTACTGGGAGCGAGTGTCAGCCTGTCTTCAGGGTTTCATCCCCAGAGCAACGGTCAAGCGGAGAGGGCCAACCAAGATTTGGAGAGAGTGTTGCGATGTTTGGTTTCTAAGAATCCCTCTTCCTGGAGTCAACAACTCTCTATGGTTGAGTACGCTCACAATTCGTTGCCAGTGGCAGCCACGGGTCTCTCTCCGTTTGAGTGTAGTTTAGGTTACCAGCCACCTATCTTTCCCAGTACGGAGTCCGAGGTGTCTGTTCCCTCCGCTCACGCTTTCATCCAGAGGTGCCGTCGCGCATGGAGCAGAGCCCGTGAGACTCTTCTCCGGGTGGGGCGCGCACCAAGACTAAGGCCGATCGCCACCGGTCGAAGCCTCCGGTATACGTCGTTGGCCAAAGAGTGTGGCTTTCTACTAAGAACATTCCACTCCGATCCGTTTCGAACAAGCTTGCCCCCAAATTTATCGGCCCGTTCAAAGTCACCAGGATCATTAGTCCGTTGGCGGTCCGGCTCCAGCTTCCTCCGGCGTATAGGAGAATTCATCCTACCTTTCATGTGTCTAAAATAAAACCTGTGTTTCAGGCACGCATTAACCCACCGGTCCCGGTTCCCCCGCCGCCACGACTTGTTGATGGGGAACCCACCTTTTCTGTCAATCGTATTTTGGACTCTAGAAGGAGGGGACGCGGATTCCAGTACCTGGTGGACTGGGAGGGTTACGGCCCGGAGGAGAGAAGTTGGGTACCTGCTAGGGACATTCTGGATCACTCCCTTATCGATGATTTCAATCGACAGGTAAATTCGCCTGGGAATTGGGGCGTTCCTAGGGGGGGGGGGTATTGTCACGGTTCATGAATCCACTGCCTCCTTTTCCTTTTCTCTCTCTCTCTCTCTCTCTCTCTCCCGTGTTTGTGTGGGCGTGGTTCCCAATCTCGGCCTGATTGTCTGCGCCAGCTGGAATCACTTATCTTCCCTTTATATGTTCTGTAACCAGTGTTTCTTGTTGTCAGATCGTTGTTACTTCCCTGAGGTTGTGTCGTGTGTCCGTACTCATCTCTCGCCGCCCTTGTGTGGATTATCTGCTGTGCTCCTTCCTACCCATCCGGACACTCTCCCCTGGGTTTCTCAGCACGCTCACATAGGAGGATGCGCCCTAGTCCCTGGGTCGGATTCCGTCTGAGTACAGTCTGTCTGTCCTGTTGCTGCTGTAACCTGTATTCATTAAACCATCGTTGCTTGCATCCTGCATCCGCCTCTGTATTGTTACAATAACACCATACAAACACTGTCAACTGACACACTGATAACACCATACAAACACTGTCAACTGACACACTGATAACACCATACAAACACTGTCAACTGACAACACACTGATAGCAACATACAAACACTGTCTATTGACACACTGATAACACCATACAAACACTGTCTACTAACAACACACTGATAACACCATACAAACACTGTCTACTGACAACACACTGATAGCACCATACAAACACTGTCTACTAACAACACACTGATAACACCATACAAACACTGTCTACTGACAACACCCTGATAACACCATACAAACACTGTCTACTGACAACACACTGATAACACCATACAAACACTGTCTACTGACACACTGATAACACCATACAAACACTGTCTACTAACAACACCCTGATAACACCATACAAACACTGTCTACTGACACACTGATAACACCATACAAACAACAAACACTGACAACACCATACAAACACTGTCTACTGACACACTGATAACACCATACAAACACTGTCTATGACACACTGATAACACCATACAAACACTGTCACCATACAAACACTGATAACACCATACAAACACTGTCACTGACACACTGATAACACCATACAAACACTGTCAACTACACACACTGATAACACCATACAAACACTGTCTACTGACACACTGATACACCATACAAACACTGTCAACTGACACACTGATAACACCATACAAACACTGTCACTGAACACACTGATAACACCATACAAACACTGTCAACTGACACACTGATAAAACCATACAAACACTGTCTACTGACACACTGATAACACCATACAAACACTGTCTACTAACAACATACTGATAGATAACACCATACAACACTGTCAACTGACACACTGATAACACCATACAAACACTGTCTACTAACACACTGATAACACCATACAAACACTGTCTACTGACACACTGATAACACCATACAAACACTGTCTACTAACACACTGATAACACCATACAAACACTGTCTACTGACAACACACTGATAACACCATACAAACACTGTCTACTGACACACTGATAACACCATACAAACACTGTCTACTGACACACTGATAACACCATACAAACACTGTCTACTGACACACTGATAACATCATACAAACACTGTCTACTAACAACACACTGATAGCACCATACAGACACTGTCAACTGACACACTGATAATACCATACAAACACTGTCTACTGACACACTGATAACACCATACAAACACTGTCTACTGACACACTGATAACACCATACAAACACTGTCTACTGACACACTGATAACACCATACAAACACTGTGTACTGACACACTGATAACACCATACAGACACTGTCTACTGACACACTGATAGCACAATACAAACACTGTCTACTGACAACACACTGATAACACCATACAAACACTGTCTACTGACACACTGATAACACCATACAAACACTGTCTACTGAAAACACACTGATAACACCATACAAACACTGTCTACTGACAACACACTGATAGCAACATACAAACACTGTCTATTGACACACTGATAACACCATACAAACACTGTCTACTAACAACACACTGATAACACCATACAAACACTGTCTACTGACAACACACTGATAGCACCATACAAACACTGTCTACTAACAACACACTGATAACACCATACAAACACTGTCTACTGACAACACACTGATAGCGCCATACAAACACTGTCTACTAACAACACACTGATAACACCATACAAACACTGTATACTGACACACTGATAACACCAATCAAACACTGTCTACTAACAACACCCTGATAACACCATACAAACACTGTCTACTGACACACTGATAACACCATACAAACAACACACTGACAACACCATACAAACACTGTCTACTGACACACTGATAACACCATACAAACACTGTCTACTGACACACTGATAACACCATACAAACACTGTCTACTGACACACTGATAACACCATACAAACACTGTCTACTGACACACTGATAACACCATACAAACACTGTGTACTGACACACTGATAACACCATACAAACACTGTCTACTGACACACTGATAGCACCATACAAACACTGTCTACTGACACACTGCTAACACCATACAAACACTGTCTACTAACACACTGATATCACCATACAAACACTGTCTACTGACACACTGATAAAACCATACAAACACTGTCTACTGACACACTGATAACATCATACAAACACTGTCTACTAACAACATACTGATAGCACCATACAGACACTGTCAACTGACACACTGATAACACCATACAAACACTGTCTACTAACACACTGATAACACCATACAAACACTGTCTACTGACACACTGATAACACCATACAAACACTGTCTACTAACACACTGATAACACCATACAAACACTGTCTACTGACACACTGATAACACCATACAAACACTGTCTACTGACACACTGATAACACCATACAAACACTGTCTACTGACACACTGATAACACCATACAAACACTGTCTACTGACACACTGATAACATCATACAAACACTGTCTACTAACAACACACTGATAGCACCATACAGACACTGTCAACTGACACACTGATAATACCATACAAACACTGTCTACTGACACACTGATAACACCATACAAACACTGTCTACTGACACACTGATAACACCATACAAACACTGTCTACTGACACACTGATAACACCATACAAACACTGTGTACTGACACACTGATAACACCATACAGACACTGTCTACTGACACACTGATAGCACAATACAAACACTGTCTACTGACAACACACTGATAACACCATACAAACACTGTCTACTGACACACTGATAACACCATACAAACACTGTCTACTGACAACAAACTAATTACCTTATACAAACACTGTCTATTGACAACAAACTAATTACCTTATACAAACACTGTCTATTGACAACAAACTAATAACACCATACAAACACTGTCTACTGGAAACACACTGATAGCACAATACAAACACTGTCTACTGACAACACACTGATAACACCATACAAACACTGTCTACTGGAAACACACTGATAGCACCATACAAACACTGTCTACTGACAACACACTGATAACACCATACAAACACTGTCTATTGACAACACACTGATAACACCATACAAACACTGTCTACTGACAACACACTGATAGCACCATACAAACACTGTCTACTAACACACTGATAACACCATACAAACACTGTCTACTGACAACAAACTAATTACCTTATACAAACACTGTCTATTGACAACAAACTAATTACCTTATACAAACACTGTCTATTGACAACAAACTAATTACCTTATACAAACACTGTCTATTGACAACAAACTAATTACCTTATACAAACACTGTCTATTGACAACAAACTAATTACCTTGTACAAACACTGTCTATTGACAACACACTGATAACACCATACAAACACTGTCTATTGACAACAAACTAATTACCTTATACAAACACTGTCTATTGACAACACACTGATAACACCATACAAACACTGTCTATTGACAACAAACGAATTACCTTATACAAACACTGTCTATTGACAACAAACTAATTACCTTATACAAACACTGTCTATTGACAACAAACTAATTACCTTATACAAACAATGTCTGTTGACAACAAACTAATTACCTTATAAAAACACTGTCTATTGACAACAAACTAATTACCTTATACAAACAATGTCTACTGACAACACACTGATAACACCATACAAACACTGTGTCCTGACAACACACTGATAACACCATACAAACACTGTCTATTGACAAAAACTAATACAAACACTTATACAAACACTGTCTATTGACAACACACTGATAACACCATACAAACACTGTCTATTGACAACACACTGATAACACCATACAAACACTGTCTACTGTCAACATACTGATAACACCATACAAACACTGTCTATTGACAACACACTGATAACACCATACAAACACTGTCTATTGACAACACACTGATAACACCATACAAACACTGTCTATTGACAACACACTGATAACACCATACAAACACTGTCTACTGACACACTGATAACACCATACAAATACTGTCTACTAACAACACACTGATAACACCATACAAACACTGTCTACTGACAACACACTGATAACACCATACAAACACTGTCTACTGACACACTGATAACACCATACAAACACTGTGTACTAACAACTCACTTTCCATATCATACAAACACTGTGCCCTGACAACACACTGATAACACCATACAAACACTGTCTATTGACACACTGATAACACCATACAAATACTGTCTACTAACAACACACTGATAACACCATACAAACACTGTCTACTGACACACTGATAACACCATACAAACACTGTCTACTGACACACTGATAACACCATACAAATACTGTGTATTAACAACACACTGACAACACCACACAAACACTGTGTACTAACACACTGACAACACCATACAAACACTGTGTACTAACACACTGATAACACCATACAAACATTGTGTACTAACAATACAACAATACATACAAACACTGACTACTGACAACACACTGATAAAACCATACAAATACTGTGTACTGACAACACACTGATAACACCTAATAACACCATACAAACACTGTGTAGTAACTCACTGATAACACCTAATAACACCATACAAACACTGTCTAGTAACACACTGATAACACCTAATAACACCATACAAACACTGTCGAATAACACACTGATAACACCATACAAACACTGTCTAGTAACACACTGATAACACCTAATAACACCATACAAACACTGTCTACTGACACACTGATAACACCATACAAACACTGTCTACTGACAACAAACTAATTACCTTATACAAACACTGTCTATTGACAACAAACTAATTACCTTATACAAACACTGATAACTATTGACAACAAACTAATTACCTTATACAAACACTGTCTATTGACAACAAACTGAATTACCTTATACAAACACTGATAACTATTGACAACAAACTAATAACACCATACAAACACTGTCTACTGAAACACACTGATAGCACAATACAAACACTGTCTACTGACAACACACTGATAACACCATACAAACACTGTCTACTGACAACACACTGATAACACCATACAAACACTGTCTACTGACACTGACAACACACTGATAACACCATACAAACACTGTCTACTGACAACACACTGATAGCACCATACAAACACTGTCTACTAACACACTGATAACACCATACAAACACTGTCTACTGACAACAAACTAATTACCTTATACAAACACTGTCTATTGACAACAAACTAATTAACACTTATACAAACACTGTCTATTGACAACACACTGATAACACCATACAAACACTGTCTATTGACAACAAACTAATTACCTTATACAAACACTGTCTATTGACAACAAACTAATTACCTTATACAAACACTGTCTATTGACAACAAACTGAAACACCATACAAACACTATACAAACACTGTCTGTTGACAACAAACTAATTACACTTATAAAACACTGTCTATTGACAACAAACTAATTACCTTATACAAACAATGTCTATTGACAACAAACTAATTACCTTATACAAACAATGTCTACTGACAACACACTGATAACACCATACAAACACTGTGTCCTGACAACACACTGATAACACCATACAAACACTGTCTATTGACAAAAAAACAGTTACCTTATACAAACACAAACACTGTCTATTGACAACACACTGATAACACCATACAAACACTGTCTATTGACAACACACTGATAACACCATACAAACACTGTCTACTGTCAACATACTGATAACACCATACAAACACTGTCTATTGACAACACACTGATAACACCATACAAACACTGTCTATTGACAACACACTGATAACACCATACAAACACTGTCTATTGACAACACACTGATAACACCATACAAACACTGTCTACTGACACACTGATAACACCATACAAATACTGTCTACTAACAACAAACACACTGATAACACCATACAAACACTGTCTACTAACAACACACTGATAACACCATACAAACACTGTCTACTGTCAACATACTGATAACACCATACAAACACTGTGTCCTGACAACACACTGATAACACCATACAAACACTGTCTACTGACACACTGATAACACCATACAAACACTGATCTACTGACTACACACCTGATAACACCATACAAACACTGTGTACTAACAACTCACTTTCCATATCATACAAACACTGTGCCCTGACAACACACTGATAACACCATACAAACACTGTCTATTGACACACTGATAACACCATACAAATACTGTCTACTAACACACTGATAACACCATACAAATACTGTCTACTAACAACACACTGATAACACCATACAAACACTGTCTACTGACACACTGATAACACCATACAAACACTGTCTACTGACACACTGATAACACCATACAAATACTGTGTATTAACAACACACTGACAACACCACACAAACACTGTGTACTAACACACTGACAACACCATACAAACACTGTCACTAACACACTGATAACACCATACAAACACTGTACAAACATTGTGTACTAACAATACAACAATACATACAAACACTGACTACTGACAACACACTGATAAAACCATACAAATACTGTGTACTGACAACACACTGATAACACCAATAACACCATACAAACACTGTGTAGTAACTCACTGATAACACCTAATAACACCATACAAACACTGATCTAAAACACACTGATAACACCTAATAACACCATACAAACACTGTCGAATAACACACTGATAACACCATACAAACACTGTCTAGTAACACACTGATAACACCTAATAACACCATACAAACACTGTCTACTGACACACTGATAACACCATACAAACACTGTCTACTGACAACAAACTAATTACCTTATACAAACACTGTCTATTGACAACAAACTAATTACCTTATACAAACACTGTCTATTGACAACAAACTAATTACCTTATACAAACACTGTCTATTGACAACAAACTAATTACCTTATACAAACACTGTCTATTGACAACAAACTAATAACACCATACAAACACTGTCTACTGGAAACACACTGATAGCACAATACAAACACTGTCTACTGACAACACACTGATAACACCATACAAACACTGTCTACTGACAACACACTGATAACACCATACAAACACTGTCTATTGACAACACACTGATAACACCATACAAACACTGTCTACTGACAACACACTGATAGCACCATACAAACACTGTCTACTAACACACTGATAACACCATACAAACACTGTCTACTGACAACAAACTAATTACCTTATACAAACACTGTCTATTGACAACAAACTAATTACCTTATACAAACACTGTCTATTGACAACACACTGATAACACCATACAAACACTGTCTATTGACAACAAACTAATTACCTTATACAAACACTGTCTATTGACAACAAACTAATTACCTTATACAAACACTGTCTATTGACAACAAACTAATTACCTTATACAAACACTGTCTGTTGACAACAAACTAATTACCTTATAAAAACACTGTCTATTGACAACAAACTAATTACCTTATACAAACAATGTCTATTGACAACAAACTAATTACCTTATACAAACAATGTCTACTGACAACACACTGATAACACCATACAAACACTGTGTCCTGACAACACACTGATAACACCATACAAACACTGTCTATTGACAAAAAACTAGTTACCTTATACAAACACTGTCTATTGACAACACACTGATAACACCATACAAACACTGTCTATTGACAACACACTGATAACACCATACAAACACTGTCTACTGTCAACATACTGATAACACCATACAAACACTGTCTATTGACAACACACTGATAACACCATACAAACACTGTCTATTGACAACACACTGATAACACCATACAAACACTGTCTATTGACAACACACTGATAACACCATACAAACACTGTCTACTGACACACTGATAACACCATACAAATACTGTCTACTAACAACACACTGATAACACCATACAAACACTGTCTACTAACAACACACTGATAACACCATACAAACACTGTCTACTGTCAACATACTGATAACACCATACAAACACTGTGTCCTGACAACACACTGATAACACCATACAAACACTGTCTACTGACACACTGATAACACCATACAAACACTGTCTACTGACACACTGATAACACCATACAAACACTGTGTACTAACAACTCACTTTCCATATCATACAAACACTGTGCCCTGACAACACACTGATAACACCATACAAACACTGTCTATTGACACACTGATAACACCATACAAATACTGTCTACTAACACACTGATAACACCATACAAATACTGTCTACTAACAACACACTGATAACACCATACAAACACTGTCTACTGACACACTGATAACACCATACAAACACTGTCTACTGACACACTGATAACACCATACAAATACTGTGTATTAACAACACACTGACAACACCACACAAACACTGTGTACTAACACACTGACAACACCATACAAACACTGTGTACTAACACACTGATAACACCATACAAACATTGTGTACTAACAATACAACAATACATACAAACACTGACTACTGACAACACACTGATAAAACCATACAAATACTGTGTACTGACAACACACTGATAACACCTAATAACACCATACAAACACTGTGTAGTAACTCACTGATAACACCTAATAACACCATACAAACACTGTCTAGTAACTCACTGATAACACCTAATAACACCATACAAACACTGTCGAATAACACACTGATAACACCATACAAACACTGTCTAGTAACACACTGATAACACCTAATAACACCATACAAACACTGTCTACTGACACACTGATAACACCATACAAACACTGTCTACTGACAACAAACTAATTACCTTATACAAACACTGTCTATTGACAACAAACTAATTACCTTATACAAACACTGTCTATTGACAACAAACTAATTACCACCATACAAACACTGTCTATTGACAACAAACTAATTACCTTATACAAACACTGTCTATTGACAACAAACTAATAACACCATACAAACACTGTCTACTGGAAACACACTGATAGCACAATACAAACACTGTCTACTGACAACACACTGATAACACCATACAAACACTGTCTACTGACAACACACTGATAACACCATACAAACACTGTCTATTGACAACACACTGATAACACCATACAAACACTGTCTACTGACAACACACTGATAGCACCATACAAACACTGTCTACTAACACACTGATAACACCATACAAACACTGTCTACTGACAACAAACTAATTACCTTATACAAACACTGTCTATTGACAACAAACTAATTACCTTATACAAACACTGTCTATTGACAACAAACTAATTACACTTATACAAACACTGTCTATTGACAACAAACTAATTACCTTATACAAACACTGTCTATTGACAACAAACAATACCTTGTACAAACACTGTCTATTGACAACACACTGATAACACCATACAAACACTGTCTATTGACAACAAACTAATTACCTTATACAAACACTGTCTATTGACAACACACTGATAACACCATACAAACACTGTCTACTGACAACAAACTAATTACCTTATACAAACACTGTCTATTGACAACAAACTAATTACCTTATACAAACACTGTCTATTGACAACAAACTAATTACCTTATACAAACACTGTCTATTGACAACAAACAATTACCTTATACAAACACTGTCTATTGACAACAAACTAATTACACTTATACAAACACTGTCTATTGACAACACACTGATAACACCATACAAACACTGTCTATTGACAACAAACTAATTACCTTATACAAACACTGTCTATTGACAACACACTGATAACACCATACAAACACTGTCTATTGACAACGAACTGAATTACCTTATACAAACACTGTCTGTTGACAACAAACTAATTACCTTATAAAACACTGTCTATTGACAACAAACTAATTACCTTATACAAACAATGTCTATTGACAACACACTGATAACACCATACAAACACTGTGTCCTGACAACACACTGATAACACCATACAAACACTGTCTATTGACAACAAACTAATTACCTTATACAAACACTGTCTATTGACAACACACTGATAACACCATACAAACACTGTCTATTGACAACACACTGATAACACCATACAAACACTGTCTACTGTCAACACACTGATAACACCATACAAACACTGTGTACTGACACACTGATAACACCATACAAACACTGTCTATTGACAACACACTGATAACACCATACAAACACTGTCTACTGACAACACACTGATAACACCATACAAACACTGTCTACTGACACACTGATAAAACCATACAAATACTGTGTACTGACAACACACTGATAACACCATACAAACACTGTCTACTGACACACTGATAACACCATACAAACACTGTCTACTGACACACTGATAACACCATACAAACACTGTCTACTAACAACACACTGATAACACCATACAAACACTGTCTACTGACACACTGATAACACCATACAAACACTGTCTACTGACACACTGATAACACCATACAAACACTGTGTACTGACAACACACTGATAACACCATACAAACACTGTCTACTGACAACACACTGATAACACCATACAAACACTGTCTACTGACACACTGATAACACCATACAAACACTGTCTACTGACAACACACTGATAACACCATACAAACACTGTCTATTGACACACTGATAACACCATACAAACACTGTCTACTGACAACACACTGATAACACCATACAAACACTGTCTATTGATTACACACTGATAACACCATACAAACACTGTCTACTGACACACTGATAACACCATACAAACACTGTCTACTGACACACTGATAACATCATACAAACACTGTCTACTAACACACTGACAACACCATACAAACACTGTGTACTAACACACTGATAACACCATACAAACATTGTGTACTAACAATACAACAATACATACAAACACTGACTACTGACAACACACTGATAAAACCATACAAATACTGTGTACTGACAACACACTGATAACACCTAATAACACCATACAAACACTGTGTAGTAACTCACTGATAACACCTAATAACACCATACAAACACTGTCTAGTAACACACTGATAACACCTAATAACACCATACAAACACTGTCGAATAACACACTGATAACACCATACAAACACTGTCTAGTAACACACTGATAACACCTAATAACACCATACAAACACTGTCTACTGACACACTGATAACACCATACAAACACTGTCTACTGACAACAAACTAATTACCTTATACAAACACTGTCTATTGACAACAAACTAATTACCTTGTACAAACACTGTCTATTGACAACACACTGATAACACCATACAAACACTGTCTATTGACAACAAACTAATTACCTTATACAAACACTGTCTATTGACAACACACTGATAACACCATACAAACACTGTCTACTGACAACAAACTAATTACCTTATACAAACACTGTCTATTGACAACAAACTAATTACCTTATACAAACACTGTCTATTGACAACAAACTAATTACCTTATACAAACACTGTCTATTGACAACAAACTAATTACCTTATACAAACACTGTCTATTGACAACAAACTAATTACCTTATACAAACACTGTCTATTGACAACACACTGATAACACCATACAAACACTGTCTATTGACAACAAACTAATTACCTTATACAAACACTGTCTATTGACAACACACTGATAACACCATACAAACACTGTCTATTGACAACGAACGAATTACCTTATACAAACACTGTCTGTTGACAACAAACTAATTACCTTATAAAAACACTGTCTATTGACAACAAACTAATTACCTTATACAAACAATGTCTATTGACAACACACTGATAACACCATACAAACACTGTGTCCTGACAACACACTGATAACACCATACAAACACTGTCTATTGACAACAAACTAATTACCTTATACAAACACTGTCTATTGACAACACACTGATAACACCATACAAACACTGTCTATTGACAACACACTGATAACACCATACAAACACTGTCTACTGTCAACATACTGATAACACCATACAAACACTGTCTATTGACAACACACTGATAACACCATACAAACACTGTCTATTGACAACACACTGATAACACCATACAAACACTGTCTATTGACAACACACTGATAACACCATACAAACACTGTCTACTGTCAACATACTGATAACACCATACAAACACTGTGTCCTGACAACACACTGATAACACCATACAAACACTGTCTACTGACACACTGATAACACCATACAAACACTGTCTACTGACACACAAAACACCATACAAACACTGTCTACTGACAACACACTGATAACACCATACAAACACTGTCTACTGACACACTGATAACACCATACAAACACTGTCTACTGACACACTGATAACACCATACAAACACTGTGTACTGACAACACACTGATAACACCATACAAACACTGTCTACTGACAACACACTGATAACACCATACAGACACTGTCTATTGACACACTGATAACACCATACAAACACTGTCTACTGACAACACACTGATAACACCATACAAACACTGTCTATTGACACACTGATAACACCATACAAACACTGTCTACTGACAACACACTGATAACACCATACAAACACTGTCTATTGACACACTGATAACACCATACAAACACTGTCTACTGACACACTGATAACACCATACAAACACTGTCTACTGACACACTGATAACATCATACAAACACTGTCTACTGACACACTGATAACACCATACAAACACTGTCTACTGACACACTGATAACATCATACAAACACTGTCTACTGACACACTGATAACACCATACAAATACTGTGTATTAACAACACACTGACAACACACTGATAACACCATACAAACACTGTCTACTGACAACACACTGATAACACCATACAAACACTGTCTATTGACACACTAATAACACCATACAAACACTGTCTACTGACACACTGATAACACCATACAAACACTGTCTACTGACACACTGATAACATCATACAAACACTGTCTACTGACACACTGATAACACCATACAAACACTGTCTACTGACACACTGATAACATCATACAAACACTGTCTACTGACACACTGATAACACCATACAAACACTGTCTACTGACACACTGATAACACCATACAAATACTGTGTATTAACAACACACTGATAACACCATACAAACACTGTCTACTGACACACTGATAACACCATACAAACACTGTCTACTGACACACTGATAACACCATACAAATACTGTGTATTAACAACACACTGACAACACCACACAAACACTGTGTACTAACACACTGACAACACCATACAAACACTGTGTACTAACACACTGATAACACCATACAAACACTGTGTACTAACAATACAACAATACATACAAACACTGACTACTGACACCACACTGATAAAACCATACAAATACTGTGTACTGACAACACACTGATAACACCTAATAACACCATACAAACACTGTGTAGTAACTCACTGATAACACCTAATAACACCATACAAACACTGTCTAGTAACACACTGATAACACCTAATAACATCATACAAACACTGTTGAGTAACACACTGATAACACCTAATAACACCATACAAACACTGTCGAATAACACACTGATAACACCTAATAACACCATACAAACACTGTTGAGTAACACACTGATAACACCTAATAACACTGTTGAGTAACACACTGATAACACCTAATAACACCATACAAACACTGTGTAGTAACACACTGATAACACCATACAAACACTGTGTAGTAACACACTGATAACACCATACAAACACTGTTGAGTAACACAAACACTGATAACACCTAATAACACCATACAAACACTGTGTAGTAACACACTGATAACACCATACAAACACTGTGTAGTAACACACTGATAACACCATACAAACACTGTTGAGTAACACACTGATAACACCATACAAACACAGTCTAGTAACACACTGATAACACCTAATAACACCATACAAACACTGTCGAATAACACACTGATAACACCATACAAACACTGTGTAGTAACACACTGATAACATCATACAAACACTGTCTATTGACAACACACTGATAACATCATACAAACACTGTCGAATAACACACTGATAACACCATACAAACACTGTGTAGTAACACACTGATAACATCATACAAACACTGTTGAGTAACACACTAATAACATCATACAAACACTGTCTAGTAACACACTGATTCCACCTAATAACACCATACAAACACTGTCTAGTAACACACTGATTCCACCTAATAACACCATACAAACACTGTCGAATAACACACTGATAACACCATACAAACACTGTCTAGATAACACACTGATAACACCTAATAACACCATACAAACACTGTCTAGTAACACACTGATAAAACCATCCAAACACTGTCTAGTAACACTGAATACACCATACAAACACTGTGTAGTAACTCACTGATAACACCTAATAAAACCATCCAAACACTGTCTAAACACTGAATACACCAAACAAACACGGTCTAGTAACACACTGATAACACCTAATAACACCATACAAACACTGTCGAATAACACACTGATAACACCAAACAAACACTGTCTAGTAACACACTGATAACACCTAATAACACCATACAAACACTGTCTAGTAACACACTGATAACATCTAATAACACCATACAAACACTGTCGAATAACACACTGATAACACCAAACAAACACTGTCTAGTAACACACTGATAACACCTAATAACACCATACAAACACTGTCTAGTAACACACTGATTCCACACTAATAACACCATACAAACACTGTCGAATAACACACTGATAACACCATACAAACACTGTCTAGTAACACACTGATAACACCTACAAACACCATACAAACACTGTCTAGTAACACACTGATAAAACCATCCAAACACTGTCTAGTAACACTGAATACACCATACAAACACTGTGTAGTAACTCACTGATAACACCTAATAAAACCATCCAAACACTGTCTAGTAACACTGAATACACCATACAAACACGGTCTAGTAACACACTGATAACACCTAATAACACCATACAAACACTGTCGAATAACACACTGATAACACCAAACAAACACTGTCTAGTAACACACTGATAACACCTAATAACACCATACAAACACTGTCTAGTAACACACTGATAACATCTAATAACACCATACAAACACTGTCGAATAACACACTGATAACACTGTCTAAACAAACACTGTCTAGTAACACACTGATAACACCTAATAACACCATACAAACACTGTCTAGTAACACACTGATTCCACCTAATAACACCATACAAACAAACACTGTTGACAATTCACTGATAACACCTAACAAACACCATACAAACACTGTCTAGTAACAAACACTGATAACATACAAATGAATACCATACAAACACTGTCTACTGACAACTGATAACACCATACAAACACTGTCTACTGACAACAAACTAATTACCTTATACAAACACTGTCTATTGACAACAAACTAATTACCTTGTACAAACACTGTCTATTGACAACACACTGATAACACCATACAAACACTGTCTATTGACAACAAACTAATTACCTTATACAAACACTGTCTATTGACAACACACTGATAACACCATACAAACACTGTCTACTGACAACAAACTAATTACCTTATACAAACACTGTCTATTGACAACAAACTAATTACCTTATACAAACACTGTCTATTGACAACAAACTAATTACCTTATACAAACACTGTCTATTGACAACAAACTAATTACCTTATACAAACACTGTCTATTGACAACAAACTAATTACCTTATACAAACACTGTCTATTGACAACACACTGATAACACCATACAAACACTGTCTATTGACAACAAACTAATTACCTTATACAAACACTGTCTATTGACAACACACTGATAACACCATACAAACACTGTCTATTGACAACGAACGAATTACCTTATACAAACACTGTCTGTTGACAACAAACTAATTACCTTATAAAAACACTGTCTATTGACAACAAACTAATTACCTTATACAAACAATGTCTATTGACAACACACTGATAACACCATACAAACACTGTGTCCTGACAACACACTGATAACACCATACAAACACTGTCTATTGACAACAAACTAATTACCTTATACAAACACTGTCTATTGACAACACACTGATAACACCATACAAACACTGTCTATTGACAACACACTGATAACACCATACAAACACTGTCTACTGTCAACATACTGATAACACCATACAAACACTGTCTATTGACAACACACTGATAACACCATACAAACACTGTCTATTGACAACACACTGATAACACCATACAAACACTGTCTATTGACAACACACTGATAACACCATACAAACACTGTCTACTGTCAACATACTGATAACACCATACAAACACTGTGTCCTGACAACACACTGATAACACCATACAAACACTGTCTACTGACACACTGATAACACCATACAAACACTGTCTACTGACACACTGATAACACCATACAAACACTGTCTACTAACAACACACTGATAACACCATACAAACACTGTCTATTGACACACTGATAACACCATACAAACACTGTCTACTGACACACTGATAACACCATACAAACACTGTGTACTGACAACACACTGATAACACCATACAAACACTGTCTACTGACAACACACTGATAACACCATACAGACACTGTCTATTGACACACTGATAACACCATACAAACACTGTCTACTGACAACACACTGATAACACCATACAAACACTGTCTATTGACACACTGATAACACCATACAAACACTGTCTACTGACAACACACTGATAACACCATACAAACACTGTCTATTGACACACTGATAACACCATACAAACACTGTCTACTGACACACTGATAACACCATACAAACACTGTCTACTGACACACTGATAACATCATACAAACACTGTCTACTGACACACTGATAACACCATACAAACACTGTCTACTGACACACTGATAACATCATACAAACACTGTCTACTGACACACTGATAACACCATACAAATACTGTGTATTAACAACACACTGACAACACACTGATAACACCATACAAACACTGTCTACTGACAACACACTGATAACACCATACAAACACTGTCTATTGACACACTAATAACACCATACAAACACTGTCTACTGACACACTGATAACACCATACAAACACTGTCTACTGACACACTGATAACATCATACAAACACTGTCTACTGACACACTGATAACACCATACAAACACTGTCTACTGACACACTGATAACATCATACAAACACTGTCTACTGACACACTGATAACACCATACAAACACTGTCTACTGACACACTGATAACACCATACAAATACTGTGTATTAACAACACACTGATAACACCATACAAACACTGTCTACTGACACACTGATAACACCATACAAACACTGTCTACTGACACACTGATAACACCATACAAATACTGTGTATTAACAACACACTGACAACACCACACAAACACTGTGTACTAACACACTGACAACACCATACAAACACTGTGTACTAACACACTGATAACACCATACAAACACTGTGTACTAACAATACAACAATACATACAAACACTGACTACTGACACCACACTGATAAAACCATACAAATACTGTGTACTGACAACACACTGATAACACCTAATAACACCATACAAACACTGTGTAGTAACTCACTGATAACACCTAATAACACCATACAAACACTGTCTAGTAACACACTGATAACACCTAATAACATCATACAAACACTGTTGAGTAACACACTGATAACACCTAATAACACCATACAAACACTGTCGAATAACACACTGATAACACCTAATAACACCATACAAACACTGTTGAGTAACACACTGATAACACCTAATAACACTGTTGAGTAACACACTGATAACACCTAATAACACCATACAAACACTGTGTAGTAACACACTGATAACACCATACAAACACTGTGTAGTAACACACTGATAACACCATACAAACACTGTTGAGTAACACACTGATAACACCTAATAACACCATACAAACACTGTGTAGTAACACACTGATAACACCATACAAACACTGTGTAGTAACACACTGATAACACCATACAAACACTGTTGAGTAACACACTGATAACACCATACAAACACAGTCTAGTAACACACTGATAACACCTAATAACACCATACAAACACTGTCGAATAACACACTGATAACACCATACAAACACTGTGTAGTAACACACTGATAACATCATACAAACACTGTCTATTGACAACACACTGATAACATCATACAAACACTGTCGAATAACACACTGATAACACCATACAAACACTGTGTAGTAACACACTGATAACATCATACAAACACTGTTGAGTAACACACTAATAACATCATACAAACACTGTCTAGTAACACACTGATTCCACCTAATAACACCATACAAACACTGTCTAGTAACACACTGATTCCACCTAATAACACCATACAAACACTGTCGAATAACACACTGATAACACCATACAAACACTGTCTAGTAACACACTGATAACACCTAATAACACCATACAAACACTGTCTAGTAACACACTGATAAAACCATCCAAACACTGTCTAGTAACACTGAATACACCATACAAACACTGTGTAGTAACTCACTGATAACACCTAATAAAACCATCCAAACACTGTCTAGTAACACTGAATACACCAAACAAACACGGTCTAGTAACACACTGATAACACCTAATAACACCATACAAACACTGTCGAATAACACACTGATAACACCAAACAAACACTGTCTAGTAACACACTGATAACACCTAATAACACCATACAAACACTGTCTAGTAACACACTGATAACATCTAATAACACCATACAAACACTGTCGAATAACACACTGATAACACCAAACAAACACTGTCTAGTAACACACTGATAACACCTAATAACACCATACAAACACTGTCTAGTAACACACTGATTCCACCTAATAACACCATACAAACACTGTCGAATAACACACTGATAACACCATACAAACACTGTCTAGTAACACACTGATAACACCTAATAACACCATACAAACACTGTCTAGTAACACACTGATAAAACCATCCAAACACTGTCTAGTAACACTGAATACACCATACAAACACTGTGTAGTAACTCACTGATAACACCTAATAAAACCATCCAAACACTGTCTAGTAACACTGAATACACCAAACAAACACGGTCTAGTAACACACTGATAACACCTAATAACACCATACAAACACTGTCGAATAACACACTGATAACACCAAACAAACACTGTCTAGTAACACACTGATAACACCTAATAACACCATACAAACACTGTCTAGTAACACACTGATAACATCTAATAACACCATACAAACACTGTCGAATAACACACTGATAACACCAAACAAACACTGTCTAGTAACACACTGATAACACCTAATAACACCATACAAACACTGTCTAGTAACACACTGATTCCACCTAATAACACCATACAAACACTGTTGAGTAATTCACTGATAACACCTAATAACACCATACAAACACTGTCTAGTAACACACTGATAACACCTAATAACACCATACAAACACTGTTGAGTAACACACTGATAACACCTAATAACACCATACAAACACTGTCTAGTAACACACTGATAAAACCATCCAAACACTGTCTAGTAACACTGAATACACCATACAAACACTGTGTAGTAACTCACTGATAACACCTAATAAAACCATCCAAACACTGTCTAGTAACACTGAATACACCAAACAAACACGGTCTAGTAACACACTGATAACACCTAATAACACCATACAAACACTGTCGAATAACACACTGATAACACCAAACAAACACTGTCTAGTAACACACTGATAACACCTAATAACACCATACAAACACTGTCTAGTAACACACTGATAACATCTAATAACACCATACAAACACTGTCGAATAACACACTGATAACACCAAACAAACACTGTCTAGTAACACACTGATAACACCTAATAACACCATACAAACACTGTCTAGTAACACACTGATTCCACCTAATAACACCATACAAACACTGTCGAATAACACACTGATAACACCATACAAACACTGTCTAGTAACGCACTGATAACACCTAATAACATCATACAAACACTGTCTAGTAACGCACTGATAACACCTAATAACACCATACAAACACTGTTGAGTAACACACTGATAACACCAAACAAACACTGTCTAGTAACACACTGATAACACCTAATAACACCATACAAACACTGTCGAATAACACACTGATAACACCAAACAAACACTGTCTAGTAACACACTGATAACACCTAATAACACCATACAAACACTGTCTAGTAACACACTGATTCCACCTAATAACACCATACAAACACTGTCGAATAACACACTGATAACACCATACAAACACTGTCTAGTAACGCACTGATAACACCTAATAACATCATACAAACACTGTCTAGTAACACACTGATAACACCAAACAAACACTGTCTAGTAACACACTGATAACACCATAAAAACACTGTCTAGTAACGCACTGATAACACCTAATAACATCATACAAACACTGTCTAGTAACACACTGATAACACCAAACAAACACTGTCTAGTAACACACTGATAACACCATACAAACACTGTCTAGTAACGCACTGATAACACCTAATAACATCATACAAACACTGTTGAGTAATTCACTGATAACACCTAATAACACCATACAAAACAGTCTAGTAACACACTGATTCCACCTAATAACACCATACAAACACTGTCTAGTAACACACTGATAACACCTAATAACACCATACAAACACTGTCTAGTAACACACTGATAACACCTAATAACACCATACAAACACTGTTGAGTAACACACTGATAACACCTAATAACATCATACAAACACTGTCTAGTAACACACTGATAACACCATACAAACACTGTCTAGTAACACACTGATAACACCATACAAACACTGTCTAGTAACACACTGATAACACCATACAAACACTGTCTAGTAACACACTGATAACACCATACAAACACTGTCTAGTAACACACTGATAACACCTAATAACATCATACAAACACTGTTGAGTAACACACTGATAACACCATACAAACACTGTCTAGTAACACACTGATAACACCATACAAACACTGTCCAGTAACACACTGATAACACCTAATAACATCATACAAACACTGTTGAGTAACACACTGATAACACCTAATAACACCATACAAACACTGTGTAGTAACACACTGATAACACCATACAAACACTGTCTAGTAACACACTGATAACACCATACAAACACTGTCTAGTAACACACTGATAACAACTAATAACACCATACAAACACTGTGTAGTAACACACTGATAACACCATACAAACACTGTCTAGTAACACACTGATAACACCATACAAACACTGTCTAGTAACACACTGATAACACCTAATAACATCATACAAACACTGTTGAGTAACACACTGATAACACCATACAAACACTGTCTAGTAACACACTGATAACACCTAATAACACCATACAAACACTGTGTAGTAACACACTGATAACACCATACAAACACTGTGTAGTAACACACTGATAACACCATACAAACACTGTCTAGTAACACACTGATAACACCATACAAACACTGTCTAGTAACACACTGATAACACCTAATAACATCATACAAACACTGTTGAGTAACACACTGATAACACCTAATAACACCATACAAACACTGTGTAGTAACACACTGATAACACCATACAAACACTGTGTAGTAACACACTGATAACACCATACAAACACTGTCTAGTAACACACTGATAACACCATACAAACACTGTCTAGTAACACACTGATAACACCTAATAACATCATACAAACACTGTTGAGTAACACACTGATAACACCATACAAACACTGTCTAGTAACACACTGATAACACCATACAAACACTGTCTAGTAACACACTGATAACACCTAATAACATCATACAAACACTGTTGAGTAACACACACCATACAAACACTGATAACACACATAACACAAAAACACTGTCTAGTAACACACTGATAACACCATACAAACACTGTGTAGTAACACACTGATAACACCATACAAACACTGTCTAGTAACACACTGATAACACCATACAAACACTGTCTAGTAACACACTGATAACACCTAATAACATCATACAAACACTGTTGAGTAACACACTGATAACACCATACAAACACTGTCTAGTAACACACTGATAACACCATACAAACACTGTGTAGTAACACACTGATTACACCTAATAACACTATACAAACACTGTCTAGTAACACACTGATTACACCTAATAACACTATACAAACACTGTCGAATAACACACTGATAACACCATACAAACACTGTCTAGTAACACACTGATTCCACCTAATAACACCATACAAACACTGTCTAGTAACGCACTGATAACACCTAATAACACCAAACAAACACTGTCTAGTAACACACTGATTCCACCTAATAACACCATACAAACACTGTCTAGTAACGCACTGATAACACCTAATAACACCATACAAACACTGTTGAGTAACACACTGATAACACCTAATAACACCATACAAAACAGTCTAGTAACACACTGATTACACCTAATAACACCATACAAACACTGTTGAGTAACACACTGATTACACCTAATAACACCATACAAACACAGTCTAGTAACACACTGATTACACCTAATAACACCATACAAACACTGTCTAGTAACACACTGATAACACCTCATAACACCATACATGCAGCCACCAGCTGGTGTGACTAAGAGGCACGTCAGAAGACCATTCTACCTCTTCGTCTTCTTCTTCCCATCCCAGTCTATCTTTTATTTGTTCCTTGTATTACTTTCATTATATTTACTGTCAGTGCTCTGGGACTCTTTATGTGCTATCCCTTGCATTGAACACTAGAGGGCACTAGGCATGCTCATTGGGATATTATGTTATATTTTCTCTGTCGCTGATGATGAGAGCAGCTCCTCTCCCTGACCCTCCACCTGGCTGATGCAGCACCACTACAGTCTGACTGGGTTCCCAGCTCCTCCACAGTCTCTGTAGACCTGAGGCCTGGGCAACCTACATTCTGACTGGGTTCCCAGCTCCTCCACAGTCTCTGTAGACCTGGGGCCTGGGCCACCTACAGTCTGACTGGGTTCCCAGCTCCTCCACAGTCTCTGTAGGCCTGGGGCCTGGGCAACCTACATTCTGACTGGGTTCCCAGCTCCTCCACAGTCTCTGTAGGCCTGGGGCCTGGGCAACCTACAGTCTGACTGGGTTCCCAGCTCCTCCACAGTCTCTGTAGGCCTGGGGCCTGGGCAACCTACAGTCTGACTGGGTTCCCAGCTCCTCCACAGTCTCTGTAGACCTGGGGCCTGGGCCACCTACATTCTGACTGGGTTCCCAGCTCCTCCACAGTCTCTGTAGGCCTGGGGCCTGGGCAACCTACAGTCTGACTGGGTTCCCAGCTCCTCCACAGTCTCTGTAGGCCTGGGGCCTGGGCAACCTACATTCTGACTGGGTTCCCAGCTCCTCCACAGTCTCTGTAGGCCTGGGGCCTGGGCAACCTACAGTCTGACTGGGTTCCCAGCTCCTCCACAGTCTCTGTAGGCCTGGGGCCTGGGCAACCTACAGTCTGACTGGGTTCCCAGCTCCTCCACAGTCTCTGTAGGCCTGGGGCCTGGGCAACCTACAGTCTGACTGGGTTCCCAGCTCCTCCACAGTCTCTGTAGGCCTGGGGCCTGGGCAACCTACATTCTGACTGGGTTCCCAGCTCCTCCACAGTCTCTGTAGGCCTGGGGCCTGGGCAACCTAC